>NW_020537209.1:0-15809 GCF_003426905.1 Ctenocephalides felis | reverse complement strand
AACTTCCCGTACAAACATTATTATTTTTTTAAAAACGATTAACATTTTGAAAAAAAAATTACTTCGAAGAAATTAGATTTTTGAAACTATAGATTTGACAAAAAATTATTTTTTTTAAAAAAAAAAAATTATTGAAAAAAAATGTTTTCATGATTATGGAAAATCTGAACTTTTTTTCAAAGCAATGGTACTGCTTCAACTGCATAGAGACGAAATGTCAAAGGCGCGTAAGCGTCGCGTCGTCGTCTAACGAAGGAACATTGGTACGGAACCCATAGGAATGTAAACAAAATTTATACTTATTGTTAAAATCTCTATAAAATATCTGATAATTTGATGTGCATATGTTAATGATCATTTTTGACCGCCAAATGGCATTTTTTTACTTTTTTCATTAGATCTCCGAAACCACTAGCCCTGCCATAATGAAAATTTGATCAATTCTTCATCTTGTCAATACAAGTAAAATGTTTTTTAAATGATTAAAATCGGACGCTCCGTTCTCTTAAAAACTGAGTTACCGTTTTTGGCACTTTTTGCCCATATCTTCGAAACGGCGAGACCTGCTTTCGCCAAAAACTAATCAGCATGTCTCCTTATCAATACAAATCGAATGTTTTTTGAATTATTCAAATTGCTTCATCCGTGTTCCCGAAATCGTCGACGAAAATTTGTATCCGCACACACATACATACACGCACACACACACACACATACATCCATTTTTCCTAAGGTATGCCAAAATGTTCAGAAGGTTTTGAAACGTAAAGATATATAAAAATTTTCATTTTCGATTTTTTTGCGATTACTATAACTTGCCCTACGGGAAGTTAAAAATTAAATTATATATAAAATGAACGAAACTAGTGGTGCATGGCGTTGTCCCGTACCGAAAATTAAAATTTTTGAAGAGCTTTTAAAAATTGAAAATAGATTTTTGAGAATTTTGAAATTTTTGAAAAAAATTGTTTTTTTTGAATTTTTTTCAATATTTGAAATTTTCAGAAAATTTCAAGTTTTTAAACTTTTTATCAAAATAATCGCGTTGCGTAGCTATTTTAGAAACAAAATAACAAAGCGCGTAAGCGCCGCGTCTCAATCTAACGAATAAACATTTGTACGGAACCTGTATAAATATAAACAAATATTGCACTCATTATCGAAATCCCTATAAAATATCTGATAATTTGAGGTGCATATGTCTAATGATCATTTTGACCTCCAAATTGCATTTTTCTAACTTCCCGTAGGGTAAGTTATAGTAATGGGCCGAAAATCGAAAATGAAAATTTTTGCATATCTTCACGTTTCAGAGGTTTCTGAACATATTTGCATACCTCAGAAGAAATGGATGTCTGTGTGTGTTTTGTGTTCGCAATATTTTGTCCACGTTTTCAGGCGCACGGATCAACCGATTTGATTCCTATCGATAGCGAGATGTGCTGATTAGTGTTTGGCAAAGGCAGTTCCAGTCGTTACGGAGATACGAAACAAAGAATGCAAAAAATAGAAATTGAGTTTTTGAGACAACAGAGTATCAGATTTGAATGATCTAAAAAATATTCAATTTGTAATGATTAGGAGAAGTGGTGATTAGTTTTGGCAAAGGCAAGTCCAGCCATTTTGGAGATACAGAGCAAAATGTTTAAAAATAGCAGTTTTTAGAGAACTAAGCATTCGATTTGGATGATTCATAAAACTTTCTGCTTGTGTTGACAAAATAATTGCTGTTGGAAAAAAAAAAATGTCAAAATGTTTTTTTGAGGAATTTTTTTTTAGATATCGAAAATAATTCGATTTTTAATTTTAATTCTGGTCAAGTTTTATATACATAAAGCTTACTTATATACTTTAAATGAATAATTTTAACAATAGCAATATTTTATATTGCATATTAATTTGTAGTTTAAAAATATCTCTTGAGTATTATGAAATGAAATCGTTGAAATTTACGTTTAGAAATGCAAAGTTCTTAAAAAAATATTTAGAGGCTATGATTGTATGAAATAATAATACGTAAGTGCCATTTAACTTTAGGAATTAGGGCAAGTTTTATAAACTTCTATCAATAATTATCTAACTATGTTCAGTAAAAGTCCCAGCTAATTCATCAACATTTTTTACAGAGATAACACTGTATATAATGTTGACCAGGTATTTTGTCCAGAAATATTGATCAGCAGAGTTGAAATAATTATCTATTTAATTCATGTCCTTTAAAATTGCTTTTTTTAACTTGTGTACTTTGTTATTTACTATTTTATATTGTTAACATCCTAGCTAGGATAAAGGTTTAGTAAAACTTTTTACCCTACTCACGTTCAAGCTTTTATAAAGGGTATATAAAAAACTGTTGAATCTAACTTAAAAGTAACAAAACATCTTATGAACAATTACTTAAAAATTATATTAAGGTTTTGCAAACCAAACAACAGTGCTCACATCCAAAAAAACTAGCAAAAAAAAAAATACTTTCGTTATGAATTTTCAAATATTGCTGTTTTTCTCCCGATAGCAACGTCTTAAGAATCAATTATACATTTTTCCTTCTACTTTCAAATAATTTTTAATTTACTTGTTTCTGAGATATCGGTGGTAGAATAAAAGAAGAGGGAAGGTGAATTGCAAAATTAAAATTATTCACTTGAAGTATATAAATGACCTTTAGAATTTCAGCTAGATTTAAAATTTAAAACCAAAACATTTTCGATATTCAAATAAAAACATTTTTTGTAAAGTGAATTTTTTTAAATTTTGAAATCAAAAAAATTTCTTTCCCTAATAACAATCGTTTCGTCAACATAAGCAGGAAGTTCTTTGAATCATTCAAATCAGATGCTGCGTTTTCTCCAATCCGTATCTCCAAAACAGCTGAACCCTGTATTTGCCAAAATCTAATCAGCACATCTTACTATAATTAGGAATCGAATGTTTATTGAATCATTCAAATCAGTTGATCCGTGCGCCCGAAAACGTCGACGAAAAATTGCATCCATACGTAATACACATACGCAATTTTTTCTGAAAGGTATGCCAAAATGTTCAGAAACCATCTGGTAAAAAAGACCAGATTACAAATTTTTGAAAAGCCCCAAAAACACATTTCTGCAATCATGAATTAACTGGGAGTTTTACTGAACATAGTCAGATAGTTGTTTGATTGATACGTGTTATTTTTCGTGATATAATTAGTTTGGCTTTCACTATACAATTGCTCAAATTCAAACAGGTCCTTTGTGCCCCGCTCTATCCTATGCATAATTTTATCTATGAGGTAGGTATCAATTTTTCGGGGTCAATATATTTAACTGTTATTACTTGTCTTCACATTTATTTAGTAATCACACATAATTTTGTGTCTAAATTAGAGACCAATTAAGTAATTTATATGAAGTATACATGCAGTCGATATCTCCAGAATAAGGGATAGGCGCCCTGGGGTTCGATGACATCCTAAGCGTCCTGATAGCCATCTAGATAATGACTGGTTTATTTTATTTTATAGTTTTAAACACACTTATGCATGTAATAAAACGCATTATTTTAAAATATCATTTGATAGTGTAGAAATTAATGTTCATTATAAGTTATGAGAGTAAGATATTCTGTAGCGAGGTTTATAAAAGTTCTGCATAGTATCAATTAACTAGTGGTGTATGGCATCATGTCTCAAGGAATATTAAATGTTTTCTAATAGATTTTTACAAGTACTGTAACTTCGTTCATTACTCGTAATTTATAGACAAAATATAAGAGCTTATAAATTGATCGACGACGTTTGAAACTTGATCAATCGGATTTAAAATAAAGGACATTGGATAATATTTATAAGAATTATATAGACTGAACTGCAAAGTTAAAATTATTTATTTGAAGTATATAAGTGAGCTTTAGAGCTTTAGCTAGAATTTAAATCCGAATTATATTCAATATTCAAAGAAAAATATGGAAATTAAAAAAAAATCCCCAAAAGCAATCGTTTTGTCAACACAAGCGGAAAGATATTTAAATCATTCAAATCGGATGCTTAATTATCTCAAAAACTGCCAAAACTTGTATATTTCGTCTTTGTCAAAAACTAATATCTCTATCAATAGGAATCGATTGCTTTTTGAGTTTTCAAATTGTTTCATCCATCCGAAATCGTCGACGAAAAATTGTCTCCATGCATACACACACACATCCATTTTTTCTTAGGTATGTCAAAATGTTCAGAAACTTTTAAAACGTGAAGATATGTAAAAGTTTTTATTTTCAATTTACTAAACGTATCAATTAACCTTTTTAAATAAATTTATTCTATATTGCTTATATTCGTTTTTATTGTTTGCTTATATTATTAATAATACTCCACACACATTTATACATACATATATTAAATTCTCGTGTCATGTTGTTCGTCGCAATACTCCATTAAAAGAGTTTGACTAATTTTTATAAAATTTTATAACAATGCTCAGTAATACTGAATCAGTATAGCTGAGAATCGGACAACATCTATTTTTCATACCTAAGTGATAACGGTTGGTCACTTAAGTTTTTTTTTTAGTTTCTGGGTATTTTTATAATTTTTTATAATTCGCAATTATATAAGTCTTAAATTTTCATCCTTCTATCACAAACCCCTTATTTTGTATATATATAAGTAATCGTATTATTTTTCACCCTGCTTTCAGTCAGTTAATGTTTTTCACTGATTTTTAATTCTTATTTTCTTAAATTTATAGAAAAGCCTAAGTTTATTTATTTTTATACGATTGGCCAACCATAATCCTTTTTTTTTAAATTTTGGAATCAATTTTCTTTATTTTAATTCTTTTAATGCGGAATTGAACAATACATACAACCCCAAATGTTTGCCTTCCTACCACAAATCTCTATTTCATAGTAGTCATGTGAGTAGTCCAATTCTTTTGTTCAGCTTGATAACTAGTTGATCAAGTAATTTCTAAGCTTATGGAAAAACTTACATTTTTCCTGACCTGTCCACTGAAACATTTTCAAAACAATTCTTAGATATTAGCGACGATAAAATTAGATGCGACAAATTTTTAAAATAGATCAATTTTTGCATAATCATTAATTCGTATTTCCCAATGTACACACGCACGTTCATTAATGACTTGCAGAAATATTATCAAAAAAATGTAGAAATTGAAATTTTAAATATGAAGATAAACAGAGTGTTTGAAAGGGAAATAGGTACAATAAACCTATGGCAAAGCTGTAATTTTGCCACAGAATTTTAGAAGTCCTATTCAATTCGCTAGCCATGCCACGACATAATTCAAGAATGAATATTCGTAATTTTTAACTTCCCGTAGGGTAAGTTATTGTAATGGGCCGAAAATCGGAATTGAAAATTTTTACATTTCTCGGCGTTTTGAAGGTTCTGAACGTTTTGGCATACCCAGAAAAAAATGGATGTGTGTGTGTATGTGTGTGTGTGTGTATGTATGTATGGATACAAATTTCCTGATACAAAAAGAGCTGATTAGTTTTGGCAAAGGCAGGTCCAGCCGTTTCGGAGATACGGAGCAAAGAGTGCAGAAAATAGAAATCGAATTTTTGAGAGAACGGAGTATCCGATTTGAATGATCTAAAAAACATTCAATTAGTAATGATTGGGAGAAGTGTTTATTAGTTTTTGGCAAAGGCAGGCCCAGCCATTTTGAAGATACGGAGCTAAATATGTAAGAAATGGCAGTTTTCGAGAGAACTAAGCGTCCGATTTAAATGATTCAAAGAACTTTCTGCTTGTCTTAACAAAATAATTGATTTTGGAAAAAAAATTTTTGTTCTATTTTTTTTTTTTTTTTTAGTTTTTTGTATATCGAAAATATTTCAGATTTTATTTTTAATTCTGTCTATAGTTCTAATATAGTTTACAAATAATTTCAACTCTGCAATTCAGTTTATATAATTCTTATAAATATTAGACAATGTTACAATATTTATAATAATCTATTAGAAAACATTCAGTAATCCTCGAACATTTTTACGGTACGGGAAGTTCTAGCAATTTGCCTTAAGGCACGATGCCATAATTGCCTCAAGACAGAATTCCACTTACAGCTAGTTTGCTCTTTATTTTAAAACACAATGAATAAATGAAAATCGTGGTAATAATAAATCAAAACTGATGGCATTTGTAATGACTAATTACAATTGTAATTGACACCCGGGTGCCCGAAGTGCAAAGGGTGCTCCAGAAACATTTACGTCAAGCAGTGTCCATTTTTGCAGTGCGAAACCATTTATATAATTTGTGTTAGATGCCCGTATCACTTATATACTACATAATCCACACCCACAGTTAGTTATTTTTATTATAAAATTTTCCAGATTAATTTTTAATGCGCAAAAAACTCACAATTAGTTCCCCACATGTTAGAATCTTGGTAAAAATATTTCTTTTAAAAAATCCTTTCTTCATTATGTCTCCAAATAGTGTACGGATAACACGTCTACTGTACACCTACTTTCTGTTATAATTTAATGTTAGTATAATTGTGAATTATTGTTATAATTACTTTAATGTTTATATTACATAGTGTAGTGCATTACCATACTCTCATAATTAACATCGTCATAAGATTAGCAAATTGTAAATACTTTTTACTTTTTATAACTTTTCAATCTCAATTGTTTCAGTTTTTTTATTTTTTAACTTCCCGTAGGGTAAGTTATTGTAATGGGCCGAAAATCGGCATTGAAAATTTTTACATTTCTCGACGTTTTGAAGGTTTCTGAACATTTTGGCATACCTCACAAAAAATGGATGTGTGTGTGTGTATGTATGTATGTATGGATACAAATTTCCAGTCACGTTTTCGGGCGCACGGATCAACCGATTTGAATGGTTCAAAAAACATTCGATTCATATTGATAGGGAAAAGAGCTGATTAGTTTTTGGCGAAGGCAGGCCCATCCGTTTCGGAGATACGGAGCAAAAAGTGCAGAAAATAGAAATCAACTTTTTGAGAGAACGGAGTATCCGATTTGAATGATTTAAAAAACATTCAATTAGTAATGATTGGGAGAAGAGGTGATTAGTTTTTGGCAAAGGCACGCCCAGCCATTTCGAAGATACGGAGCTAAATATGTAAAAAATGGCAGTTTTTGAGAGAACTAAGCGTCCGATTTAAATGATTCAAAGAACTTTCTGCTTGCCTTAACAAAATAATTGATATTGTTTTTTTTTTTTAGTTTATTTTGTATATCGAAAATAATTCAGATTTTATTTTTATTCTGACTAAAGTTCTAATATAACTTAAACAAATAATTTTAAATTTGCAATTCAGTTTAGATAATTATTATAAATATTACATAATGTTACAATATTTATAATAATCTATTTGAAAACATTCAGTATTCCTCGAACATTTCGTAACGGTACGGGAAGTTCCAGCAATTTGCCTTAAGGCACGATGCCATACACCCCACTAGTTTATTTTTAGTTTTAACTAAAAAGCTAGATTGTAAATTACATTTTACATAAATAAATAATTTTAAAATTGCATTAAAATAACTATTAGATAGTTTTCAAAACGATTTAGTAAAATTATAATTTTATATTTATACATCGCGTTAAATGTGACCCTTATGTTTGCCATTGATACTTGTCGCATGACCAAAATTCAATTGAGACAGGTATTCAGATTAAATTCGAATTTACAATTTAAACAATATGGTAAAAATGTATTGCACTATGCAGAAATTATGCTTATCGAAATTTGTAAAATTGTAGAGAAAGCAACATTAGCTAAAAGTGCAATGTTTATATGAAATCTAATTTACCCCTGACTAGTGGACCGCCGTAACATTTTAATTGTATTATTTTAAAATTCAAGATCCTAATTCAGATTTGTATTTACTTTTTTCTCCCAACTTATTTTATCAATATAAAAAATTTCATCAATTTAAAACTATAATAATAACTATAATGCTACTAATAACATTTTTGATAAATTGAAATTAAATATTTTTGAAAAAACAAATCAAGAAAACATAAAAATTTAAATATAAAGCTCATTAAATTGTTTATTCTAATTGCTGTTGGAAATAATATAATGAAAATTAAAAAAGTTTAAGCACCAATGATATGAAACCATAAGTCACTTAAATTTAAAATAACCCTCAAAGTCAAATAAATATTTTATAATTTATTTCTTTATCATTATAAATGTATTAGTATTGAATATATAAATATTTAAAAATATACTTAATTAAGAATCCTTAACCACAAATCTTAAGTCTTCCAGAAATGGTTCAATTTGAGATTCGAGGGATAAAACGTGACCTGTGTTGCAACTTTCTGTTCCTACAAAACTCAAAACTAATGGTTGCTTATTCATTTGTATCACCTAAGAAATAATGTAGTTAAAATAATCGGCCAAGTATATATAAAACAGAGTATCATGATATAACTTATTATTACCTGATAATTTGAGTACATACAAATAACTGTTTTATTACGACCTAGACCTAATTTACTAGCTTGGTCTGTAGCCATGCCAAAAGTTGATAGAAAACCTGGCCTCATAGACAGCTCAGGGGCTCTTTCGGAAGCAACCCTTAATAATGGTACGCCATCCCTATCTGTTATGAGAATACATAACAAACCATTAACCCTGTAAGAAAAGTATTATGATAATGAAGATTCTGATTGTGTATTTAAAGAATACATTATATTGAACAACCTCTGGAGCAGCTGATTAAGGTATTTTTTTAATTCTTCCGCCATTTTTAATAATATAAACGTGGTTAAACAATTATATTAACATCATTTTGAAGATTTGTTGATAATATTGGTCTTGATTATTTGACAGTTCTATTCGTGGTAATACGTCAAAAGCATGTTGGTCGCCAGATGTGAATAACCTAACCCAATTGCTTCACGTCTATGTTTATTCTTCTATTATGGGCGACACGATTATTTTGTAAATTCTCGAAAATCGTAAACGTGTGTAGGATGTTGCGATGTTTAAGGGTAGGTATTTACGCAATACGCAAAAATATTATTTCACAAATAATTATTTAATATTCTATAGTATTTTATTTATATGCCTTTGTATATGTTTTGTATGTGTTTTTTTTTATCTCTGTTCTATAATAGTAGTACTGAGGCTGCATACATATCTATTACTAATTTATTGAATCTATTAATTTATGAAATATTCTATTCTTTTAAATAACATTATTTAAATTTATTTTCTGGATTAAATCGTATGAATTTAATTAATTTGTAATTATTAATTACTTTTGCATTTTAAAAAGAATGTAGCGCGCATAGGGACCATTCAAGTATTACGTAAGCAGATTTATTACAATTATTACCCCCCCCCCTCTCCCCTTATGTCAGCAAAGTAAGCAAAAGTTCTTACCCAAATTAAGCAAAATAAGCAAATCAATACCCCATTCCCCGTGCTTACGTAATACTTGAACGGCCCCATACTTGTTTATCTATTTTATCGCGTTTATTGGTATTAAACGCGTTATATGCAATGCCATAGATAAAAGAAGAGTATATACAATACAATATCAATAATTGTAGCAATCGTAGATGGTATTAGTATATTGTCTAGGGTATTTGAATGATAGTTATTTTTATGCTTTTTATGCAAATCGGTTGACTAACCCTGTCTCATCTATCTTTTCAGTTTGCATGTTGGATGCAATGACCGTCATCACCTGGTTGTTTACGCACGTTTTCAGAATTTGGTTATGTCTTTTCTAACCTTAACTTATTAGCCTAGACAATATAATAATAGCTTATTAGTTTGTTTCATTTAATAATAAAATATAAATAATTTATGATTGTAACTAATCATGGCAGTGGTATATAATTTAATATATTTAATTAAATATATCAGTTAAAAATTTAAATGTTCTTATTTTTCATATATATTATCATTCCAGAAAAAGCAAAATAAAATTAGTAAGGTCAAGCGAAATAATCAGAAAAAAAATAAACTTACTAAACAAGGAAAGATAAAAAACAAGCGAAATAAAGTCGCATTAAAAACAAATAATCAGGTTCCTCCGCCAAAAAATGATGTTGTATATAGTGACTCAGAGGAGAGTGATCATGGACAAGGAATGCTCGAGATGGTGGAAAAAGATGATTTGTCTTTTTTGCAAAAAGCTGTTGCTGAGAAATCTACTTCTTATTCATTGCTTAATAAAATTCGGTAATGACTGTCATTGTATTGTAATTATATGTATTTAGATTTGATCCGTTTCTTAGCGAAGAATATTGCATTAAAATTATATTTGTAATACTTCTTTTAAAGATTTTTTTAATGAGAAAATAATATCAATAATTCTCAATAAAGATTCACTTTGGGATGTTTATTCATTTTTGTAATACGGATAAACATGTCTCATTTTTAAAACACTGCTATAGTGTAATACATATTGCAGTTGTTCATTTTGTTTTATCAAGTAGTAACGCTTTCTTCTCCATTGTTTGTTTAGACTCATTGACACATATGACGAGTCAACAAATCTAGAAGAATTTTAATCCTAAAAACTTATATTATAAAGATAAGCGCAGAACTTCTAAAAAGCAAAGTAGTTCTCATATATGGTTAAAATAATTTTGGAGTTGTTGAGAAGTCCTGTGTGTCAGCAATCTAGATTGCAAAATATTAACGGATGATGTATTTTATAATCTAGTTGAATTCTATTATTCTTTAATATTAATTCGACATTCAGGTTTAAAGATAAATGTGAGCCAATAAAACAGCGTAAGAGGAAACCAAATTTAGATGGAGAAGATAATGAGATTGAATCTCGGTATGAAGAAGAAAATGTTGATGAGAAGAACTCAAAGAGAACTAAGTTATTGCTTCCAATAAAAACAAAATCAGGTGGGTGTTAATCAAAAAGTATGAAAGGACTAGTTTATTTTTCTGAAGGTTGCAAATAAAGTGTAACCTAGCCAATACATAGGTAGTGAAAGCATTAAACTTTTATCTATCGCAAATTGTAATAGAATATTTATTTCAGGTTTGATTATGCGTAGCGTTGATGAAGAAATACCAGATGATGAAGATGAAGAAGTAAAAGAAAATATTGATCATAACATGCAAACTCGCAAAGATGATGACGATTCAGACGATGATGATATTTTTGTACTGGAAGATGACAATGAAATAGATCCTACAAAACCAGTCTCTGTTGCAGAATTATTTGCAAAACGACAAGCAGAACTACAAAAACAGAAATTTCGAATAGGAGTCTTTTGTTCAGGATTATTAGAAAGTCCTGAAAAAAAGTGAAACATTTTAATGAACTTTTGTATTTGTTGGATGACTCAAAGAATGGGACTACTAATCTGTTCACTGTAAGTTTTTGAAAATATTTAGTAGACATATATTAATTAAATTGAAGGATTTTATTATAATTTATAAATAATGATGATGAAAAATTATTATTATTTGAATTATTAAACTTATTGTTAATAAATATTATGTTTTAGATAAGAAAATTGGCAGCAGTTTCCATATTTGAGGTGTTCCGGGACATATTGCCAGAATACCAAATAAAACATCAAGAAAATACTGGTATCAAGTTAAAAAAAGGATACATTGCAATTACAAAGTTATGAAACAACTCTGCTAAATTACTATAAAAAATACTTGCAAAAACTTGAAAAAATGACTGCTCCATTAAAAAAAAGCTAGGAAAAAAACTAACCGATTCTGATAAAAAGTTGGCTGAAATTGCTATTCGCTGCATGTGTTCATTATTAGAGTCACATCCCTATTTTAACTTTTCACAAAACATTGCAAAGATGTTAGTACCTTTTTTGAATCATAATCTGGAAAATATTAGAGCTATGATATGTAATTGTTGCAAAACAATATTTAAGAATGATAAACGAGGAGATATTTCTTTAGTAGTAAGTTTGATAACATTAAAACACCATTGTCATGAGTCACATATGATCTCATTATGGTGGTGTTTTATTTCAAAATACTTCTATATATATATTCTTTGTTTTATGTATATTATTTTCTCAATATTTAGATAGTTCGTGCAATAACCATCTTTTGAAAGCACAGTCTCATGATGTATACACAGATGCTTTAGCTTGTTTATTAGCATTACGAATTCAAGATGTCAATTTAGATGCTAAGAAGAAGAAAAAGAAGAAGAAATACGCCAAAAGAATTTATGACTAGAAAACAAAAGTTATTAAAACTCTCCAAGCGTGAAAGAAAACGTAATAAGAAGTTAGAAGAGCTGGAGAAGGAAATGTTAGAAACAAAAGCTGAAGAGAATAAGCAAGCAAAGCAAAAACAAATGACGGAAATAACCAAAGTGTTATTTACTATATACTTTAGAATTTTGAAGAGGGCCCCAAATTCAAAAGTTTTGAGTGTGGCATTAGAAGGATTATCAAAGTAAGTTTATTCATTTACATTTTTTAAATTTTGGAAATATCTGTTTTAAAAAAATATTTTAATTTTTTGTCTTTATTATTAATACAGTTTTTTTTCTGGTTTGAACTGTTGAATGACAGTATCTATACTTAATGTCTTGAATGTGAATAATAAATGTTTTTTATGCAAGTGTATTAATTATCAATTAATATTTTCAGATTTTCCCATGTAATAAATCTGGAATTATACTCAGATTTAGTTGATGTATTGAATTCATTAATGCAACCAGGTGATGATGATGATGATGAAAAAAGAGTGTTGAATCACAGAGATCAACTGATGTGTGTGCAAACTGTATTTTCTGTATTGTCAGGGCAAGGAGAGTGTTTGAATATAGATCCTTTGAGATTTTATACACATTTGTACAGAAACTTAATGCACATTAATGCAGGTTGGTATTTATTGAAGAACGATAAACAAGTAGATATTGCTTTAGTGCTAATTTTGATAATATTTAAAACATAACTGCAATTAGTCAAACATCTTTTTACTATAGTTGTTTCATCTGAAAATATTCTTATTTAAATATGTCTATCATTTTGCAGTAATTCCAATCATTATTGTTTTGTTTAAATTCTAAGTGTTTTATTAATGAGAATTATCAAATATATTATTTACAGTTTAGTATTATAGATAATGCAATATTTTAAAATAAGTTAATATTATTGAATTTATATTTTAGGTCGAACAAATATTGATTTAGAAACTGCTGTTAAGACATTATGTCATGTTTTGATTAGAAGACGAAAACAACTATCCCAACAAAGACTCCTTGCATTTTGAAGAGATGTATGCAACTTTCATTACATCAATTACATAATGGAACCATATCATTACTTGGTGTTATAAGAACTGTGATGCAACAGGTAAAGTAATTATCTGTTTTGGGATTTGGAATTCTAGCATGTATATAGAAGCTGAAAATTTTATATTATTATATTTATTTTTCAGGGCAAAAATTCAGATTTGCTATTGGACACAGATAATACGTTAGGTACTGGAAAGTATGATCCGTATCTAGATGAACCTGAATTTTGTAATGCAAGTAGCACGGCATTATATGAACTATCTATTGCTAGTAGACATTTTCACCCAATAGTTAGGAAGGTATATTTAGATATATTTCAATAATATTTTATGCACATATTAAAAACATTTTTTTGTTGTATAATGTACATTATTTTATCTTTTTTTCAGATGGCCGTTAATATTGCTTCTAATGTTCCAGCAACTGGTGAAGGCAGTCTTGCACCAGATCTAGGAAAACTGTAAGGCTTCTAAGAAATGTTTTCATTTAATGAATGTACAAAAAAATATATTTTTTTTTGCTTTCAGGTCCCCAGAACAATTGTTAAAGGAATTTGATGGCAGCCAAATGTGTTTTAATCCACCTGTTCCACCACCAAAAAAGAATGCAAAACCTAGTAAATATATTGGCCAGCATATCTTTGTGGATAGTGAATTTGGAGATTATTGTGAAAAAATAATGAATGAACCAATTGAAAAAAAAATCAATTGTGTTGCAAATTTAAAGAAACACAATAAAAAAATGTTGTAGTTTGAGAAAATTAACAATAAATGTAAATAAAAATATATTTTACAATTTGCTTATATTTACAGTTATTTGCAATAATTTGCTTTATTTTAGTTAATTTATTTTTAATGTTCTAGGTTTTGGTCACCTTAAAAGTTTTATTAACAGACATAATATATATAATTTTTTTTTCAAACATTCATAAATTTTTTTTTTAAAAAAAAGGGCCGTAAAATTTTATGTTCTTTAGGATGTTGGGTGTCTATCAACATAAAAAAATTTCAACGACAATAAAAATAATATGAGAGGTTTTAGAAATTTATTTAAAATCCATATGTTTCGGCTAGCATTTTAGCCTTCATTCAGTGGCAATCAATTTAACTATAAAAATTAAAGCTATAGTTTAGTTTCAATTTTTATAGTTAAGTTTAAGTTTTAGTTTTAATTTGTATAGTTAAATTGCCACTGAATGAAGGCTAAGATGTCTTGATGTAACGCCCAATTTTTAACTCAAATATATATATATATCTATATATATATATATATATATATATATTTATATTATTTATATATAGTGTGTATATGATATTATTATTAATAATAATCTAGATCTAGAATTATGTCGCTATTGCGTGAACTACGGGCAAGTCCAAAAAAATTTTTTTTGCAATTTTCGAATTTTTAAAAAATATTAAATATCAGAATTTTTTGGTGATCGTAGTCCATACTGAAGAGAGGTAAGACTGCACAAGTTCCAAGTAAATCGATCAGTAGAAGTTGAGAAATAGACAGTTTCGAGGAAAAAAACAAAAGAGGTTTATCACAGTCAAACATCTCAGAAAATAATTAAAATTTTTAAAATCTCTTGCACACATATTTTTGAATAGTTGAACCAATGAAAATATGAAATAAACTTTTTTTTTAATTCTTACGACCTTAATCTAAACTTCAAAAAGTATTTTAGTTATTGGCTAACAAAGTTTATTTGAAGCATATTTTTGTCTCGAAGCCTTATCTATATTAATACATAATCAATATTAATACATAATCAATATGAAATCAAAATTCATGTGACAATTTATATATATATATATATATATATTTATATATATATTATAATATATATATCTCTATATATATATATATAAAAATAAGTCGGGTTTTCCTTCCTGACGAAATAACTCCAGAACGCACGAACCGATTTCGACAATTTTGCATTCGTTGGAAAGGTCTCGGGCTCCGCAAGGTTTATAGCTTAGAAAATTAGTTGTGCATGGCATCGTGCCTTAATGCAAGCTGCTGCAACTTAACGCACCGTAATTAAAAATTCGAGTAATGACATTAGTGAGAATTATGCTTGGTTAGGTCAACGAGCAATTCTTGCCGCAAAGAATAATGATGTACACGCACTGAATTTCACCATTCAATCAAAAATTGCTGGCGATTTGGTGACATACCAATGATTCCGACTGGTCTTCCGTTTATAACGTATAACTGCAGTTATACGTTGCCTGTTCACGAGTTGGAAAACCATCCGCTTTGTTTGTGTTAACGTCAGACCAAAAAACAAAAAATGTGGTTTACCAAAGTGCACTTCAATGAAACGGATAATTTGCGGATTCACTTTCATTTACTTTTCAAATGGTGATCGTTTAAAAATTGCTCCGAACAACCTCACTACCAGAAAATACAAAACTACAATAATAATTTGAAGTTTCTAATTTCTTTAAAATTTGTTATAAATAATTAATCCCGAACACCATGAATTGATTCGGCGCCCATAATTTGCCATAAATTAACCTTTTTTCTACGAGAGTATTTTC
>NW_020537208.1:0-24335 GCF_003426905.1 Ctenocephalides felis | reverse complement strand
TTTAATAAAACATTGTGGGCTAGTAGGATCCGTAGTCAAAACAAACTTTTATAAAGGTTAATTTTTGCATAAATATTTTTATGATGAAAATTAATTAAAAATTTCAGAAAAACAATGTAATCATATTGTTCTTTATCGTGACGCTTTGAATAAAAGTTCAATCTTATCTCTATGTGTGTTGGTTTGTCTTTTATTTATTTATCTCTTATTTCATAATATATTAGATTTTTATATGTTTTTTTTCGAGATTTTTTGATATATATTTATTTAGGCCCCAACTATTAAACTCAATTGATTTAATTTACAGCAAGTTAAAAAGTCAACAATTAAATTTTCTGTCATGATGAAGTGTTATCAATTTTGGTTAAATCATACAACTCTGTTCATATTAAATCCTTACAATAGTTGTATTGTATCTCAGCTTATTATGTATGTTTGAAATCGCACAATTGCGTCTATTCTTAGTATTATTTGATAAGTATCATTGATATATCTGAATTTCTAGTATCTCAGATGGAGGTTTCAATGTATCTTTCGCACCACTTGTCTATCCAATTACAAACCTGATTCCTCGAAACAGTACCTAAGATACTCTTGATCATTAGGGAGCAACTCGCGAATAGAGCTTTAAAGAGCTTTTACCAGAACACGTCCACTTGCACATCTTTCGAGGAAATTGTTGATTTGCAGCAACTGTAATAGACATAGAGTTGATGAACATTGAAATATTTAACTTGCCGAAAAAGAAGTTTGTTTTCATAAAAAAATCTGAGTTGCTAATTTAATTTTTTCTCGACATGTCAAACCATTCTGGATAGAATGAGATCAAATTTGGAATGCGAATGTGAGTATGTTGTGTATGTGAACAAATTTTTGTCCTTCTGTCGACATTTTTTCTAAAGGGGCTTGGTCGATTTCAAAAATTTAAAAGCCGTTTGATGTAACTAGATAAGGACTGACGTTTGTCAGTTTAGCGCGACGACCAGCCTAGCCGTTTTTTTGTAAAAAGCAGAAAAGTGAGAAAAAATCAGCCACCTTTTTTGCCCGCAATTCTGAATCGGTTTTAAAGTTGAAATTATATCTTTCATAGATGTTTTCTCAAAACGGTCGAATCGAATTCAAAAATTTAAAAACCATTCGAGGAAACTTCATAAGCACTCGCGTTCGTTAGATTTTAGATACGATCGGCTGAGTCGTTTCTAAGTAAAAAAAATTATCCACATTTTAGCCAAAAATTCTGAAGCGATTTGAAAAATTCAAAAACTATCCTAACAATCTGGACACAGAGATACGGAGCGCGCAACGCGCGTAGATATAAGACTTATCGCGTTTTTCGCAGCTTTAATCAATTTTTATTTAATTTTTATAATTAAACCGCTTCTCATAGGACTCTAATATTTAAAGGTGTTTGGTTTGACAATCAACTCTACAACCATGCGAAGTTTTATCAAAATCCCAGAAGAGTAAACCTAATGGTTACCTTGTAACGATATTATTTGGGAACGGCCGAGCCGTAATTGAATATTGACAATTTTTTCGATGAAAACGTACTAAAATGATACGGCCCTGTGGCAAGTAGTTTAATTCAAAAAAATCATTAAAGTTTGCAAAAATATATATGATTTTTCATATGGATCAAGGGCTCGTCCGTAAGTAAGCGGTTAAAAGCGACGGGTCTTGATTCAGAGGTCCCGGGTTCGATACCTTCTTTGTGCAGCCTGTTGTCAGGCAACAGTGTCGACGATTTGCACTTTAAAATATAGATAGCAATATGTTTCCAAGTGAAAATAGTCCTCACCCGACATTGCTGCACTAATAAAAGTACTCGCGCTATTACAGAAATTGTAATAATAACATATCATACAGATATGTGACAATTGTTTGGGTCACCATCTGTCTAGTATTAAGTCAAATCAGCACAATAGCTTATGGACTATTAGGTTCTGATTGCTGTTCCAGAATAATTAAAAAAATAGATTGAAAGCCAAGATACCAAAGAGTGTCAGAATTAATTTAGTGAAAGAACTTCTTTTTGATCTATATGGAAGATCAGAAACCAAGATTCAGTGACATGGATTTTTGGCAAGCAAGAACAAAAACTTTTATTAAAATAATTTAGTTAAACTAGTTAACATTAGTGGTGTTTTTAGTTTTTGTTGGTCACAACAGTTAGTACAACACATGGAGGAGAACTTATATTATCTTTGGCCCTCCCTTTAATCTATCTTTTAGCCATTCCTGTCTCAATTAGCAATGTCTGTAATCTCATGTTCGTCCGTCGTCTCTCATTACAGAGCAGCGGCCGAGCGACCGAGGAAACGCTGAGGGTCGCCCCGTCCGACAGCCGTCTGGACGAACCGCAGCACACGCGCACGGTGAGTCTTTATTTAAATTTTCTGTATGAAGTAATACATAATTGTTAGGTAAATTTTGTACTTGTCTGCAGAAACATATGTTATACTCTGGTTTCTGATGCGTAGAACACATAGAGAAAAAATTATAAATATTTGTCTAAGCTTTATGCCAACAAGCAAATCCTAGGACGTGCCGGTTCGTACAAATAAATTTCTACATTACAATAGTAGGTAATTTGGTACACATTTTCTAAGAATTTTTGAAAATAGTAAATTTTGTAAGAAAAAATTATTGGTTTTCTAAAAATTTTAAATTCAAATTTGAATATTTGAAAATGTTCAACTTCTAAAATTCTTATATATTTTTCACGTAGTTTCACTTGATGAAAAGTGAAAGTGGAAAAATGAAGTATGTAGAACAATTTGAAAAAAATTGTTTCTAGAATTATTATAATTTTTTTAGAAGTTGCTGAATAAAATATTTTTTTGTCAAATTTCATGATTTTCTAAATACAATTTTGGGGCTTGACAAGTTATTCCATTATAATTATGAATTTTGCCATTTTTGTAAATATTAAACTTTTAGAGGCACGAATACGTTAAAATACTAAGATTCATTGATATAGTCGATACTGTTATAATTAATACAAATAAATAATCAAAATCATTAGGCTTAAAATTTTACAATTGTCCTCAAACTTCAGGAGTATGACTCGTTTATAGTCCAAACGATTTAAAAAACCAAGTTGCTAAAAACTAGGAATTTTGTGACGAATCTATCGATGTATAACACTTTATGAGATTTTTCACGAATTTAATAAATCTATTGAATACTTTCTCAATGTAAATTGCATTTTGCATTTAAATATTCAAAAATATTCAGAAAAAATAGAGTTCCATATAAAGTTTCTGCTGTAAAAGATTTCTTATTATTCTTATTTTTTTGTATTAATAACAATCAGAACGTTCAGTATCCTTTGTAAGTATTTTTTTATTTTTTTTTAAATATAATCGTAAATAGTGATTAGATAGTGATAGATTACCCCAATGGGTAATTATTATATATTACTAATTACTAAAAACTATATAAAATTCGATAAATGTGTCCAAATATTTTTGTAATATTAAACTGTTACGAATATACAGTTGTCCAGTTTCTAAATACTTTTTTCATTTATATATGTGTGGATAACAAATTTAGCTATGAAGAAACTAGCTTCTAGCTAAATAAAATTTATTTATATTTATTTATTTATTGAATCATATTCAATTGTTTTAACTGAAATTTGTGAATTTGATTCATGTTAAAGACTAATACTTTAACATGAATCTAAAAATTATTCTCAGTATTTTTATTCGTAATTTACGAATTAACTTGTAATTTACAAGTTGCATTCTGTGAGCATCTGAATATTTGCAATCATAGAAAATTAAAACAACATAAGATTCAATAATGTGTGGCATAGCTCAATCGAAATAACCTCGAAATACACATAAATAAAATAATTCAATAAATTTGAAATTTAACTATTAATTTTTGCATAGCGTAAACGAATATTTTAATTTTTCTGTTTTATTATCCTAAAAAAATAAAAATTTTGATAGTATGTACATTTTTTCTCTATCTACACATGCAAAAATATTATTTATATATGCGCCCATAAAAATAAATTACGACCTCGTACGATGAGCACATGTGATAAATGTTAACTGTTTGCTGTCTGCAAAAATATTCAGGCATTTAATTCACTTGGTGAAATTGTTTTGAATTTGTTTTTAAGCAAAAGTTATGTGTGATTTCGTGAATATTTAATGCCTTGGGTAAATAGTACTAATGGTTGTTCTCCGGCACCGCCAATAACTATTTATTGATTCATACCTTGCTCTTTGGAAGGATGTTTTATTTACAGTGGGTTTATTAGGTTGACATTATTGGAAGGACAGAAATTAGACAAAAAAGTGCTATTTTATTGAAATTTGTCATTTTAATTAAGTTATAAGAAATATTTCATATAGACATTCTATATCGTATAATTTGAATATTTTTGAAATCTGAAATTATAACATTTATACATTTAAGGTATTATTATTATTATTGAATATTAGCTTTTAATTTATATTTTTTATTATATTTGTTAAAATTGTTTATAAGGATAATTTTTTGAAAACATGGTTTCTTTGATTTTTTTTTAAACAAATAAATGGCGAGGAATACCAGTAGTTATTAATTCTGCCCAAATTCTGAGTTTATTTAAAAAGTGTTGAAGTTCTGTTTACATTGAAAATTATTCTCAGCAAAAAAATTGTCAATTTTTATTATGCTCAGTGCACGATTTAAGTTAATATTTTTATTTTTTACATTATTTTAATATTCCTCTTTTTATGAAGTAGCTTCAATGAACCCATTATTGAAAATTACTACGGTCTCCTTTTTGATATTAAGTTGAAAGGAAATGAAAATTACTTTATGGAAGGAAAATTGAATTACACTTCTAATTTTAGATCTGCTTCTCATATTTGAAATATCCTTAAAACATCAATTGATATTAAGGGTATTAAAAATATACTGACCGGAACCTTATTCGTAATCTTCAAGATTCACTTTGAAATAGCCATTATGGTTTAATCAAAAAGTAATATTATATTAAAAATAATAATGCAAGATTTACATTTTATGGGTATATTTTTTACAAAAATACTACTTCATATAATCGATCTAGTATTACGTTAGCAATATTTATCAGCAGAGTTGGAATAACTATTTATTTAATTTATTTTTTAACTTAATTCACTTTTTTATTTACTTTTTTTTTATAAATACCTTTGCCAGAGTAAAGGTTTAGTTGGTCTTTTTTACCTCACTCACATGCAAGCTTTTATAAAAGATATATAGAGATAAACTAAATAAAACTTTGAAATATCGTAACAGTTTACAAAAAAATTTAAAAGAGTTGACGTAGGACTTACAAACTAAACAACATGACTCACAATCAGAAAAAACTGACAGAAGAAAATACTTTTGTTATGAATTTCTGATATGAACATCGTATAAGTCAAGTTGATGGTTGCTCATACATCTTTTGCTCTCTTCTTTTAAATAGTGTTTTAAAATTTTTCTAACTTGTTTTTGGCTCTTCAAGCTCTGTTCTATCCTATATGTATAATATTGATATATTAACTTGTTACCTGAATGAAATATCACAATCAAGAGAATTTCATAAAATGATTTCTTCTCTTCCATTATTATAGTGCATTCAACTTTTACTTTACTTATCTACTTTTTTTGGTAAAATACATTTTTTTAAAAGAAAACTTCGAATAATATCTTTTAAAACTTTTCAAAAATCAATTCAGTTCAATTCTGAAGTAGTCGAGTACAAGATCTGACTTTTTCGAATTTTATTACTGCACTTGTCAAGCGAACAACGACCGCCGGTACTGTTGTATGAGATTATCAAAGTTTTGCAATTTCAAGTTGGCTTTGTTCGTCATATTCTATATATGCTATGGATATCCTTAACTATTTCTGAGTCGAATTTCATTTTATAAACTTCATATAATATTTGCCTGCCTGCTATATATTGCTTTCGGCATCGAAGTATACAATAACCAATCAAAGATTTAAAAACATACTTTTATTATTTTTATTTAAAAACTTTGAACGTTTCAATTATTTTACTAATGTAAAATCAGAGATTTTTTATTAGAGACCAAAGTCATGAGAAATGTGTATCTTGAAATTAGAATTATATTGAAATACTAATATTAAAAATGGATACAATTAATAATTTTTATCTTTTATAAAATCTATTTTATACTAAATAGTTTCATTTTAGATTAGTTAATCATGACAAATATTATTTACATCAATTTTTTGTAATGAAATTGTGTAAATCACATTTAATTTACGATTACGATTTTAATTTACTTTTTCCACGCCTGGTGAGTGTTTCATTCGCCAATAATATACATCTAAAACTTTATATATAAATGTAAAGACAAAATACTTCAATTTTCAATTTCTATCTAAATTTTGTAAATTATTCAAATTTATTGACTGTAAACTTAATTCAGGATTTTGTTTTTTTACACATTTCACTCAATTTGAATATGGTATCAAGTTCAAACCATAGACGGTTTTCTTTCAAAGGTCTTCAGGTTAATATTTAAATTTCTAAGAAACGTTTTTAAAAACATATTTTACTCAATTTGAATACATCAAGTTCACACATAAACACTGTTTACTCACAATTTTTCATTTTATACTCTTCAACGATTATTGTTTGCAAGAAATTGTATTGAATATAAACGTCTTAAAGTTTTAATTTGTTTTGTGGATTTATTTGCTTTTTTAAAAAAGGTACATAATACATTTCTTATACGTTTTTATAACATTTTTAACTATGATTCAAACTATGCATCAATATAAATAACTAATTTTTTTATCAGTTTTACTATAACAAAATTCAATACAAGAATGCTGTATATTTTTTATTGTATAAGAATATTGACATATATAATATTTTTCCTACAATTCCAGAGTCCTTTTCAATTTGCATTAACAGTATAAAATTTACTGTGCTTTCTGAATCTTGTAAAATAATCAAATTCCATAAAAAAGTTATGTTCACTACTTATCAAAAATGTGTTGAAGAAATCATCAGAGTGATGAGAAACCAGGAAATCTAAATTCGTAGAAGCTTTTAATATTAAACGGCCAGAGCGTTGAATCTCTCGGAAGATTATCATATAAAAAGCATTCATTCGTATAACTGAACTGTGATTTCAATTTTAATAAACGGAAATGGAAAAAGGTGGATTTGATAATTGCAGGAACTTTAGTTTAAACGTTCAAATAAAAATTTATTTGCTTTTTGGTATACGAAGCTGCGCCATCGCGTTAGTTTTAAATTAAAATATTGCGGATATAATGATAATTCTGTCAAGAAATGGTTGAATTAAAATTGAATAAAAAATACTGCATTCAAGTTGTCTGCATAATGATCCATTTTCTCTAAAACTTATCGATAATTATTTGAATAACATATATTGACTATTAATCATTTATATATATATTCACGATTGAAGTATGTTTCCGCCACTACATTTTTATTTCAATAACATTTCATTTACTTAAATAATAACTTTAAAATTAATTTCTTCTCTAAGGATTTAAAAAAATAGCAATCAATCAAATCATTTTTTTATGGATTGTGTAGATTAGGCTTGACAAATATAAATCGTTAATATATCTTATCCGTATTCATTTTGAGTAAAAATATAAGTATTTTTATATGTATTTTATTATAATGGGTAAAATGAATGCGAAAAATGATAAACGAAATGACTGCGACAGCAATCCATACATCAATTTCACGTATTTAAATTTACATTTTTATCCCATTTCCTACACTCGCTAGTAGATTAAGGGCGCCATGACAAAGATAAAATATTTTTAATAAAATTTATTGATCTTTGACTTCGTACAATGAAAATTTTTATTACTCAGCAAATTATTATCACGACGCGATTAAAGTATAGTATAGTATAGTATAGTATAGTATACAGTTTTTGTTTCAACTTCGAAATGAATCACTAGAAAGGATATTTTAATATGTAAATATTTGAGTTATTCACTAAGATATAAATATCAATATAATAATTTACGAGTGATTAGTAAGTATGTCGAGTGGCTATAGAGCATCATAATATGAGAACACTATTGAAAATTATTCAGTATTGTATGAAATTCGCCAAATATGCGCTTCTTGCCAATAGTTGAATTTTAATATAATATTGAAAAAAATGAGCAAGTTCCAAAAAATATATTGATTACAAAAATACGGCCTGGCCTACCTCAACAAAATCAGCACTATTTCCAACTGATTTCCTTCGAACTATTTTTGAATGATTGATATATATATAATATAACGTCAATACAATATCAGAAATTGTCTGACATACTTTTGAAGAATTTGGTGTCAAACGATTTAGAATGATTTGAAGCGTCAAGAAAACAGAAAATAAGCTAATCGGATTTTCTTGTTAAAATACATTTTTCTTTCACAAGTGAAAAGATAATAAACTAACGATTTATTTGAGATGAATATGAATAATAGAGAGCAGATATTCTAAGTAAAATTGTATAATTTAATATACTTATAACGTGAAATAAAATAGTTTTATCTATAATATGTGTTCAAAAATTATGAAGAACATGAAATATCAATATCTGTGCATTAACTTTACTCTATAATGTATCATAAATATGAGCTTAATAGCTTATTGGAAACCACTGAGTGCCTTGAAGTAAAATAGTCAGGGTTTGCAAAATATTGTTCATGCTAGAAATCTATTTTTTTATGCTGGATTATCTTATTTATGTTAACTTCTTATACGATGTGCTTTTAGTATGTTTCATGAAATTTACATTCAAAATAAATGGTATGGAAATACGTCACCTTTTCTGTCTGATATTAAACATTCATAGAGTTCGCAACAAACAGCTTTTGCGTAGGTAGTGATACCCCGTCGCAATTTATCTTATTCGCCTGTCAAAGTGAATGTATTTATAGGAAACTCCTTATTATGTATTTAGCTCGTAGAATTTCTCAATATCGGCGATAAGTGAGCCATTGGCAACAATGATTAATACCGCGCTGTGATTAAACTCTGCCCGGTGGAGCGAACGGGCGGCAGATAAGCCCCGAGCTAATAATAATCATACGTGACCCAAGTGAATTCGAATTTCGCTTGTTGCAACTGAATGTATCGACTTTGCCTAATTGATTGGAATGCAGTTAAGATATTAATCAGTGATAAGGTTCTTTAGTTATAATATTACACGATTTCAAAAAGAAAGGGATACTTATTTGGATCCTTGTAAAGTATACGAGTACGCGACGCAATTGGAGACAAAAATGTAAAAAAATGAAGACTAATTATAAAAAACTGAAATCTGAGGTGTATGATATACTACTATATCAATATATAGTTTGAAAGCATATAATCATATTTTTTCAATATTCTCTATTTTATTTACAACTGTCCAGTTAAGGGCACTTAATAAATTTGGAGAATTTACAATTGTCAGCCGTAAAGGGACATTGTATTCTGAATGGGCATATTGAAAAAACAACTCAATAGTTGTTTTTCGATTCGTTATCATATTAACAATATTTTATTGACAATTATATAATCTTTACTATTTACTTATAAATATTTTTTTATAACTAATGTTACTACAATCTTCATCAGGAAAATTGATGATTTAAATCCAGGGGCGCTTTTCTTTTCAACCTACGTCGTTAGTTCTCTATTATTAAGGAGTTTTCTAGTGAATTTGGGTAACTGATGCTTGTTTCTATATTTATGTGATGTTTTTGTTATTACATCTTTTATAGCAGGTGTTTTCGTGTCGAGATGAATTAGCCTGTTCTGGATATATTTTCGTGCTCCTAAGGCAATTTTCAAAAATATGTTCTTAAATTTCTGTATTATTTCTATTATAATCATATAGTAAATAAAAACTATAGAACACAAACTATAAAATTTCAGAAAACGGATTACTAATAATGGAGCTAGCCTTCTAATAGCACAATAACAAAATATAATTGTCACTAAATATTGAGACAATAAAAGAATTCTGCAATAACTTTAAAGCAAATAAAAATGTGTTATCATGTTTGTGTTTTCATATTTTAATAAAATGAAAAAAATGAAAACTTTAAACAATATGATGCAATAAGCTCAAACTAATAAAATATCTTATATCATTGGCATGAATATAAAATATTGTGTTGAAAGATTTTTAAAATTAGTTCTAGCTCAAATTTAATAGTAAATGATTATTTATAATAGGATCAATTAATACTAACTTGAGAATTATAAGAAAATATTGAAGAACTAGATAATGTTTTTACTATTCAGGGAACAAAATTCATATATACATTTATGCATATATAAAATATATATTTATATATTCTTGTACTTAATTGTAACTGACGAGATATAATTTTTCGATCATGATTTGAAATTCATACTATTTTTAGAATCACGTCTGTGATGTAAAAACTCAGATTTGAATAATACGTGTATATCGATTTTTTTTTAGTTATTCGGAAATATTTGGTTTTTGTCTCATACAACTGATATTTCATTATATTTCGATTTTATCAAATTTAATTACTTAAAATTTTATTATATAATTATTGAAATTAAAATACTATAATATTTTTGCACTTTGATTTGTTTGATTAAGCTGAATATAATAATGCATATGGTGTGCAATTTAAACAATTTGAAATAAAATGCAATTTTGTAGAATCAAATGTATAATCAAATCCACCTCATTTTTATATGAACGTAATGAAATGTTAAATCTTTCACCGGTATGAAGTTCTATAGTACTAACCATAAAACATAAATATATACTATTAAATGTAGAAATATAAAAGATTTATATTTTGCTGAATTTTATACTGAATGCTTATTTAGAATTTTATGGAAAACACTTATTCACAGCGATTTATGAAATATTATTCGAGCAGCTCTATTTCATCTATAATCTGGTTAAATTCCGTATACCAGCCAATGCGGATTTATTCGTAATCGAGTTATAAATGATAAATGTGTATCATTAGTAGTTTAGAGTAAAGAAGCTCTAAAATTAATTCTGGTAACTGGATTAATGATTGATTTTAATTTTACTAAGTAGAATAAATAAAATAAATTTTGGATAAACTGTAATTTTTAAACATGACTAAATGCGTGGCATTAAACTTTAATTAAGAGTGATTGGATAGGAGTGGATAATAAATATATACAATATAATGTTTATCCAAATGTTGTTTTGAAGTTGTTTACGAACATGTTGTGTATTTGAAACTATATCCATCGGAAAATCTATATAAACTATGTTTTACTAACATTGAGCACTTATCCATAAAGGTTGACAACTTTTCAGGAACAGGCTTCAAACTATGCAAACTAAAATCGCTCCAAAAGCAGTGTATAAAATCTCAATAACTATAAAAACAATTCGGGGCAACTCGTTGGGGATGAGCTTGAACGAACGAAAAGTACGTGACGGGCATTTCAAAATCTGCATTTTAAAGTAATTGCATAATTTCAAGAAAACAGAATTAACATACTGCCGTATTGTAATGTCTTCGCATAATAATTAGCCGGACGCTTTCACAATTGCTTTCTTATACGGCGACATGAATTTACATATAGAAATATATCCTGAACGATATAGAGGATGCATGCACGTTCTGAATTCTTTTGAAATAAGTATGTGACGCTTGAGTATCAATTTTATGAGTGGATCTTTTCTACCGTTTCTACATTTCCACAATTTCCACCATTTTTCCTGCTTTTGAAATTGCCTCAGTACGTTCCAAATGATGAAAATTTCCGCACGCGGTGTAGTTTTATTCCAAAAAGAAACTACAGTGCCATCATCGTATGATAAATAAACATTCAAGAACGGTTTCGTATGCAGATATATTGCAAACGTGTTCATATATGTATGTGACGTTAGTTTTATGAGTTTGTCTGATATTTATTCAACAAACTATATAATTAATGCGGTACGTATCAAATTTATTATGTAGTTATATAAATAAAATATTATCGCATATATATGTAAGTAAATGGTTGGTCTGTATAGTGAAAATATATACACACCAATACTATTTGAACTCACATCAATTGAGAAAAAAATTTCTTGAATTTTAAATATGGTAAACGATACATTTTGAAAAAATCTTTAAGTCTTGTTGAAATTAATTACTCTTTTTCTGCTATATTTTATTTGTTTTTCTTTCGTTTTTATTATTTTTTATTATATCTTATATATTCCTAGTAGATATTCGACTGGGTGTAACTACTAGCTTCTAATCAATGTTATTTTCCTATATACATTGTTAGCAGACTCTGCTTATTATTAAAAACAGATAATAGAGTAAAGATAAAAAATACTGGTTATTGTGGAATATAATTTCTTGTGGAACGAATTTCCTTTCATCGTTCCTATTCAAAACTACCTGCATATAATAAGACTTGTTGACTTTGCACAGGTTGGCGTCCAAAATATTCTCAAACACTCGAGAAAATAACTAACGCAAACAACTCTCGAGTTTTTTATTCGCACTAAACATTTAATGCTTAGGCAACTATTTAAACTCAGCGCCCTTAACTTAAAAGCTTGTATATTTAATGCATTCTGGTAACGTTTTTCTCGGTTTCGTATGCAAGCCGACTGCCATTGCGCGGGTTTTATACGTGAATCCGCAATACAATTTTCGTTGTATTGTTGGATAAGATATGCGCACGGTTTTAAATACAGCTTTCAGTTTAATTTATATCCACCTCCAAGCAAAACAGCGAGTTTATCGCACGAATTGTGCACGATGCATCATGCGCAAATTTGATAGTACACGGCGGAGAAAATAATACGAAAATCGAAAAAAAAATATTATGATTTCAGCGCATAATTAGAAATGATTTCTAGTGCATTTTGTTATGTTACCTTCAACTTTAGATATATAATTTTATTCAATCATTATTATAATTAATCTAGAGACTATAACCACATCCGTAATCAACTTCTATTATGAGACAGATAAAACGCGTTACATATGTTCTATAAAACAGGAAATAATCATACATTCCAAATTTGCATCACATTAACCTAGTGTGTGACATGAATATTTAAGAGAATAACTTATCATCGAATACTCAGAAACGAACTATGTTGGAAACTGTGAATTCCCATCGGATGTGGCCCTCTTCATAAAAGTTCGTGTTCCTTTTGAAGCTTAACACATATATATTCATAAGCCGTGCTATATCACTGGAAACATACAAACAGGACACTATTTTTCAAAATGATTTGACAAAGGTCTACGATTAACTGCGCATCCTGAAGTAGCGGAAATGATTCAAAGTTGACATCAATTTAAAGTTGAACGACAAAATGATGTCGACAATACGAAAGGAACACAACTGTATATAGTCCTACGGTAGGGAACTGGGAGTTAGAGGAATATGTAGTTGCTACTTTGGGTTTAGGTAATGCGTAAAGTTATATTAAATGTGGTTGATAAATTTAGTACCGAAATAAATTAAGATAAATTTATTTTAGTATTACTTTTATCTAAAATTTTGCTATATTATAAGCACTTGTGTGGTCTGCAGTTAATAGTTGAAATGATAAATACAGATGTATTATTTATTTTATTAAATTAGATAGATTTAAAATGTTTCTGATTATTTAAAATATTTTAAATATAAACTTGTGTCAACTAGTTTAAATTACTAGTCTGATTATTCACAGTACAAATACTTACTAGTGAAATGTACTATGTAAAATGTGAAAAATAAAGATTATTATAACTTCAAATGAGGGATTATATCTGTACATTATTACCCATATATTCACGATATTTATAATTCTTAATAATTTTCTTCGGTCATAATTTCTTCGAAGAAATTTATCTACAATAGGCAATTTCTTTCCGGATTAAGAGAATGGTCAATTTACCTAGTCTATAACTAGTTGAATGACGAAAAAACTTATTATATATATATATATATATATATATATATATCGATCATTGTCTTCAATTCGGTATTAATATTGGATTTCCGGAAGCCACACGGGAGCTTGTTAAAAGTTGTGGGTCGACACGGTGGAGCGATCTTGTACTTCCAGTTTGCGACTTGATCAATTTCAAATCATATGTATATATAGCTTCGTTGCAGCATTGTATCCTTATTACTATGATCGTCCTTTGTGGTGAACAAATTTCCATAAAATATATATGCAGTTACTGTTTCATTTTACTCGAAGCAAGTAATAATACGCTGAAGTATAATATTTATATAATCGAGTTACTTATTTACGAGATGAGCAATATTGCGAAAATTCGCGTAGTTTTATATTATGGCTGTGTTTTTAATGTAAACAAGAAGATATTAGGTACAATAACCAAATTAACGGTTTTTGTATTTCAATAAAATTCCGTTTTTTGTGTCAATTTTGTCGAGCATAGTCAAGCTGGTTTGTTTATTGCCACTCTAATTTATGTGTTATTATATAATTATTAAATATATGTTTTGTCATGTTTTAAAAATAGTTTATGCTTGCTTGTATCATAGCAAATTAATATTTCAAAGTATAAAATATTAGATATTTTATGCAGCAAAGTCCAAATTTTTACACATGCTGCATACTTTCGAATTTTTCAGTTAATGATTTTTTGTCTCCTAGCATGTTTTCAATAATAATCCATAGGCGTTTATTGTAGAGTTTATAAATATACAGCCAACTGATAAAGTTACTATAATGTACATTATATAATTTGTTACTGACTAAAGGTCATTGATTATTTACTTTTCATGATTAATATTAAACTACAGTATTGCAAAAAGACCAATTTTAACGAATTAGATGTCCAAATATGTCATTTGTATATTTTAGCAAACTTGAATCAATGAATATTCTGCACTAATATTTCGTTCGGTATAAATCAATTCTATATTCTAAACAGAATTGTGAATGACTGTTTGCTCTGACAATGGTGTTATGTAATAACTGTGTTGGTACAATACAATTTAGCATTTTGATATTAAAAGCGACATTGATTGTAATACGTATAGATGCCAAAGCGATAAATCCAATTAACTCAAATAAGTGTTTGTAATTTAATATAATTTAATGAAAGTTCGTCTCTCGAAAATTGTAATTTGTACTTGAATTACACACACACATATATATATATATATATATATATATATATATATATAACTATTTCTAAAAATCACTTTGTAGAAATCGAGTGAATCTACTTTGAATTTATTAGTTATTTTGATATATTTGATTATTGTGCGAAATATTAAATTGAATTGATAATTTTGATTTAAGCAACTATTTTAACTTGCTTAAATAAGCACTAATTGTAATTCCAAATTTATTTTCAATGATTTGTACGATGAAAACGACTACACAAACATGAAGTGGTGAACGAATTGTGTATATATACTATTTGTTTCAAATATTTTGGGGTTAGGTTTTATAGCTTAATTGTACATTTATCATTTAAACAATAATCAGAATATAATATTGAATTAGATTTATAGTTCCGATCTAGTACTTTGGCTGCTTTCTCTAGAATTTTATAAAAAAATATTTTTATCTTATTTGGTGACTTCAGGCACGAAAATTGTAGTTTTGTATTAAAATAAATAAAATTTATTTATTTTTAAATATATAAAAGTACTACCTTTAGTCAGTGTTTTGCTACATCAGTCAACAAGCATAACGTTTACGTATAAAATTGGAGACTTATAAGATCTGTCAATACCTGCCATCATACATTTTGCTTGGTAACTAGTATGTAGTACCTTCTTTGAAAAATTGTCTGTATTGAAGTTTTGCACTTCATTGGCTGTAAAGTTTTGACGTTGAAAGCTAAAAAGAGTTTTGAAGAATGCATATATGAAACCACATTCGTAAACTAAAAAAATAAAGTATGAGTCGAATACCTATATACCCAAAAGCAATTGATACAAATAGTAGGAAATGGAACAGCTGTCACATACACACTTTGCCCGGACGTTGGCTTGAAGTTTATTCAGCGGCGGTAAATTGAAAAGTGTCAAAAAAGGGGTACGAAAAGGTACAATCCCATGAGATAATTTATTGTCAAGCCATTACCGACCGAACATTTATTATTTCCTTCTAGTTCCAATATTGGAGACCCATTTAAATGTACCCATTGAAAATTTGTTTAATGATGTGTTATGAATCTGCAGTTAATGTTGGATATATTTATGCAGTCCCGGGATCTTCAAGTAATTTTAAAATAAATGGTCTATAAAAATCCAAAAAAGAATTTGATTCAAGTACGGAATGGCGATGTATTTCAATGATTTTTGCTATCTTGAATTCTGAGAAAAAGTTATGCTTCAGATTGTAGCCAAAATTCGCGAATAGAAGGGTTAGTCAAATATACCTATATCGAATGATTTTTAAATTCTCAAAATCATAGTCCTGACAATGAGCGAAATAAAATAGTACGTGAGTGTAAAATTTACATTTTATTTTTTGGACTGACAGCTTGTCTTAATAAGTCTTATTAACGGAATGACGATGTTGTGATTATCAGATGTATTTTTTTAAGCATTTTTTTCATAGGATTTGTATGGATTAAACAGATTTTTAAACCGTCATTGAACAGATTTTAAAGTCTGTTTGACCACCTGCTACTAAAAATTTTATGGCTATTTTTCACGTCGATGAAGATAGAATATTAATATAGAATTGAGTTCACATTTTGAAACGCGGATTTGAAATACACATTTTATTTTTTGTATGATTATTTACAATTCACGTTTGTTTTTGTAAATAGAGATATAAAAAATTGGCACTATTTTGATCAGCAACATATTATTGGTTCAACAGCCTATGATTCTGATTTAATTTTGTAGTTTTAATGTGTTAAATATTTTTAAAACCTAGTAATAATCAATTGCATAAACTTAATTATAAAATGCATATTTTAAATATTGTTTCAAATTTGAATTTCATAATGGTAATACTAAATGCGATATTAGAAATCACTAAATCGCTAAATGTGGTATTAGAACTATAATTATTGAACGCGATATCTTTTAACTCTAAACATTTTAAGTAAAGTAGCCTGAATATTAATGGTTTCAATATTTATTCGCAACTACTTAAGGTAACATCAATATTCTATTATAGTACTGGCAAGTATCATAAATTAGTTTTGCATAAGGCTCATATTACACTCAGATCACGTAAAGTAACTCTAAGAGTCTAAGTGGCTCATATATGAGAATACATGTTTAAATTTATAAAATCACAGAAGCAAATAGTGAGTAAATTCATTGTAATATGGTAAAATACAGTACAGTAATCTTGAATCTTATAATTCATCTCAATAAATTTAATCGATAATCGCTAAATTTGATATTCAAATATAGTTACTTATAAAATTTGTACCAAGATATTTTGAAATATTTTTTTTGCACAACAGTGTAACACCTGGCTCAAATAGAATGTTTATATGTATACATATATATATATATATATTATATATATTTATATATATATAAACTTATTTTGTTGTGTCACCAACGATCAATTTATTTTTATCGCTTTGTAAAATCATAATTATTTCTTGAACAAAAATGCATTCATATTTGATATGAGTAATTTTATTTTATATTCTACTTCTATTATCTGAATAATAAAAATAGTCATAAGTACCAACAAGTACTTTATCAACTTCTGCGCTTCCACATTTATTCATAACTACTTTAGCGAGCATCAATATTCTATTATAATACTGCGAAGTATCATAAATTAGTTTTGCATAAGACTTATGTTATTAGACTTGCATAAGGCTTATATCGCACTCAGATCGCGTACAAGTAACTTTAACTAGTGCATCAGAATTGTCTGCTCAAGAAATAAATAAATTATCCACTTCGATATAACATGTCTAGTGATTAGTATGCATTCCGCAATACAAAATGCATCACATCCGCAATTCTGGAATCTCACAAAGCGCTTGCTTTTCTTGCCGCTCGCCTTCGTGAAAGCGTCAAAAGAATTGCCCAACCAATTCGGATAGTAGAGAGAGAGTTGGAGAATTTTTAACGAAATAAAATTTTGAGAAATTATATTTTACTAATTTTATATATGACTCCAAATGCACCAATCTTGGAGAAGGATTGTTCACGTTGCAAAGTGCTAAAAAATTATATATGATCAAAGATATACTCGTAAATAAATATGAATCTTCTTTGATTGCTACATCTTGAAACATTGTTCTAAATATGGGAAATCTAGGATGAATTCAGATGAAATTCAAAGGTCTTTCAATTTATATCTCAAAATATCAAAGTATCTATACAAGTCATTCTTAAAAGAAATTGAACGTAAAAACTTACTTGACTTTTGAAATGCTGTCTACAGATTATGTTACTTTATCAAATAATTTCCATTGATTGCTACATCTTGAGACATTGTTCAAGATATGGGAAAACTAGGATGAATTCATATGAAATTCAAAGGCTTTTGCAATTTAAATATCGAAATATCAAAGTAATCTATCTGTATATAAGTAGCAGTCATTATTAAAAGAAATTGAACGTAAAAACCTACTTGACTCTTGAAAAGCTGTCTGCAGATTATGTTCCTTCATTAATTAATTTTTATTGATTGCTACATCTTGAGACATTGTTCTAAATATGGAAAAGTTAGGATAAATTTATGTGAATTTTAAAGTTTTTTTTCAATTTTTTTATCAAAATAACAAAGTTGCCCATCGGTATATAAGTAGCAGTGATTATTAAAAGAAAAAAACGTGAATAATATAACTTTTGATTCTTGTTTATAGATCATGTATTGCTAACTTAAAGCAATCATGGAAACTTGTTCAAACAAACATACTTACTCTCTTTGGACCTCAGCTTATAATCATTATAATTTAGCTGTTATAACGATTGTTACTACGGTACCCAGGCACAACCGTACCCAGTCTTTCTCAAAAAACTAACTATCAGAATTTTGTATATATATTCCAATACGAAGCTGCTCTTGTACTATATATGTCGATGTAAGTACTTTTGAAAACCGCATGTCGTGTTTTGTATTTCTCTCGACAATAGTGCGAAATCTATGGAGTACCAGAACGTTTTTGGAATACAAATTGCAAGGACTTGAACAAGGCTTTGTGTTGTGTAATAATTTTTAAAACTACTAATTCACCAAAATACTTTACATCATTTAGTTCTCTCAAAATTTATTAATATAGGCGGGTCGATTTTAATCTTACTTAGGCACATACGATTTTCAAATTCTAGGGATCAGAATAAGACACTTTGCTGAAGAAACCATGCCTCTGAAATAAATTCTGATGTCCCGTGCATTGACCCAAAGATATATTAGGTTTATTGGGCCTCTATAAATGGGTGTAAATAGAATTTTTCAAATTTTAACACTTATTTTTGAGTCAATTTGTCACGGGACATCAAAATTCATTTAAAAGTATGGTTTCTTTGATAAAAAATCTTATTTTGATCCCTAGTATCCGGAAAACATATGTGCCTGAACGACTTTATTTGACCCATATAAATCGACCTGCTCTAATTTACATATAGTACTCATTTGTTTTGTCAATGATAGGAATGGAAAGTAACATTTCTACCTAAATTATCTTCAAAAACCAAACTCGTATGTTTTGCCATGTTATGATTCAGTAGATGCATTTTAATATATTTTCTATATAATGTGTTTTTCATTAGTACGATGTAACATGTAGATAGACATGGAATTCCCTGTGTGCAAGATTTATATCAACCGATAGATAAATGGTGATATCACATTTTGATAAATGGTGATATTTTAGTTCATTGCATGTAAACTTTATATATGATATAGAAACTATATTTGTTTTCTAATAATATTTTATTTTATTGGCATACAATCTTCAAGTAATTGGAGTAATTTTCTATAACGATACCTTTAACTATTTTAGTTTGAGAATGTATACCTACATCATTAAAGTAATAGTCTCATTCCGACCAATTTAACTCCAGACTCAGAACAAAAAGTACAATATACTCATATTGTTTCATTATTCTATCAATATAAAGTAAACTCTTTTCGAAAGACTTATATAAGACCAAAAACGTATATGAGAAACAAAAAAAGTCTCATGTAATATCATAAAGTCGTTTACTTTATATGAAAATAAAAAGGGTGAATTTCGTCTGAAAGCTCTCTTTATATTATTGCGTTAGACTCTGGGATTTTGTTCGCGAAGTTCAGCCGATTGCCGATGGCTGTTGTAACACGATTTACATACATGAGACTTTCTTTCCCGCGAGGATTTTTATTTTGGTGCGTATGTGTGCGCGGACGTCTGAGTCCTTTGTCGAAATATGAGCAAGCAAATTAGAAACTTTTATAAAGAACTTATTTCTTTTCGACAGTAAATATGTGTGGGTATATGGATTTTCAGTTGGGAGACGATATTTTTCTGAAGTTTTGCCATCGCAGAATTCTAAGTACTTTTATATAAGAAGCGAAGTCTCACATTTGGCATTTCAAATATATTTATAGGGCAGAGCAAGGCTTGTAGGTCTGAGGGTAATCAGGTGCATTATCTCAAAACATTTACAAAGTACAAATTTTTATTAATTAACGACACTATTTTAAAGTAAAAGGCGAAAGAGGTGTCATGAGTCATCATCTTAATTTTACAACATTGCTATCAGGAGATAAGTAGCCAAAATTATGTCCTATTGTTGATAATATTTTTGGTTTTGAGCTTTTTTATTTAATTTGATTTCTGAATGAAATTTTTAGGCATATGTATGTTAATTAAATGTTTCATAAAATGAATTCTTATTACCAAGTTACATACCTCAGTTTTTTATATAATTATTATAAATGCTTATATGTGGGTTCAGTATAAAAGGGCCAACTAAACCTTCACATTGGCAAAACTATGAACACTTTATTAATGAGATAATAGAAAATAAAAAAGTAGATTAAGTTAAAAAGGAGCAATTTTAGCAAAGAGAATTTTGTTGATTAATATAATTAATTCATTCTATTTCTGCTAATAAATATTTCTCACAAAATACCAAATAAAATTTACGTACGGTGTAATCTTTGTAAATAATGTACTGCGTAATGTACAGCATCCTTACATATTTCAATAAATGATCTATCTACTTGTAATTTTTTGAGTTTCTCAATATCAGTATTTAGTTTAGCTTAATAATATTACAATATTGTAAGATTACTGAAAATACGCAAAGTTAAAACAATATATACCTGCCACATAAAACCAAAAGTATTTTATAATTAACTTTGCGCAGGGTAAGTTATAGTAATCGCAAAATAATCGAAAATGAAAATTTTTGCTTTTCTTTACGTTTTAGAGATTTCTGAATATTTTGGCATATTTCAGGGGAAAATGGATGTATGTGTGTGTCTGTGTGTGTACCCATGTATGTTTGGATACAATTTTCCGCACACAATTTTTTGTCATACTTTTAAACTAATATATACTGGTTCTTAATTTTTTTTATTTGAAAGTTTTGTTTCGATCAGAAGAGGCTTGTTGTGTTACAAAATAAATTAAGTAAATATGTTTAAATATATGACATAAACTATGACGCGCATTATAAGATAATTAAGTATTCTAGAAAATTAGGAGTTTATTCCTGAAAAATCTGAAAATACACAAAAATGAATATAATCTTATCAACATTATTATTTAACCAAAACTCGTGACCGTTTCATAAAATAAGGCGCTTTAGCATAATATCATACAACCTCCAGTGTAACATGATTGCGCGTCATTATGAAAATGTTTTTCCCTCAGAGATATCTAATGACGACGGGCGAAACGTATAATATGATAAACTTCTTGATTTTATCATTTTATTAAAATTTTTGTAAATTATCATGAAGCATTATTTCCTGCAAATATCAGCAATATACATAAATTATTTCAATAAATTGTTTAAACCACTTTTGTAAGCCGCTAATATGTAGTTCGTAAGATCATAAACTTTGATGATACTTCTTATCAACTATTTAGTTGCTTGGAAAGCAACCCAATTATTGTCCTAACGAGATGTTTTTATACTAGAAGGCAATATAGATTAATGATTTTTCTGATACTGATGATAAATATTTGGAACTTATTGTAGCAATGTTGGAAATAAAATATATGTACTTTGTTTCATAGTTGTTGGCTATCTTTACTGATTTGAACACAGTACTTGGTGAACACAAATCCAATTGTGCAAAATAAAATTTGAAAACATGATATTAATTATTTGCAATATTGTTTGCTACCATGCTTTATAATTATTTCTCTTCGACCAGTATCGTCGGTTTCAAAAAACTACATTTTTATGAAGTGGTGTTTATGGTCAATGTGATGTTTCAGAAACTAGGACAGTGCTCCATTTAGTTGTCTACTTATTTGATTATATTTTATATTGTAACTTATTAGTCGTATCCATGCCGTATCGTTTTTTATTTCTATTATCTAATTTACCAAAATTCTTATCAAGTAAGATGATCAAGGAGTTATCACATAATACCTTGCGCCCGCCGTCATTAGATATCTCTGAGCTGAAAACATTGTCATAATGTGGTGCAATCACGTTACAGTCATCTACATCCTTTCTGGTAACCTGATACCGCTCCTTCACTGAGGTTATATCATATTAGCGTAAGTTAGTGCCTCATTTCGCTAGGATTACTCGCTTAAACTAGATTAAACCTTCGGCAAAACACACCCTATAACCGCGCACTTCATCTGCCCGAATCCCTGGAAGTTATCTTCTCAGTTCGTCTTTTCATGTAGAAATACTCCACACTGAAATGAAATAACACGAAGTCGTGGTATTAATTAGCGCACGATTCACCTGGAGTGAATTATTTGAAATCTCTGAGAGGAAAAACGAAATTTGGCAAGGATAGAGGATAGACTATTCAGGATATCTATGTACGGGATAATGTTTAAGTTTCACAAGCAAGGTATATTCGATAATCTATTTGATGTTAATTTTGTCCTGGTAATATTAATAATTATTAGTGGTGTTCTGCCCAAAAACAAGTTCTTGGTATGAGTGTAAAGGTGCGTACAATATTTGAGACATGCACGAAGACATATTGTAGCTGCCACTTTGCATTTGCTTGCCAAAAAATTTGTTCTTTCAAGTTCACTTACTCGGCACACAAGTTCCTAAAATGTTGAAATTTGTTCATTTTGAATTATATTAACCAAGATAACCTTAAATTCTACATAATTTAAATATTATCTGCTGTATGTTGTGTCCGTTAAAAATATACTAGGATATTTTTAGTGAAAACATTTGTTTAATTGTATATTTTCATTTATACTATATATGGTTTACCGATGGTTGTATTCCCTAGAAACTATTAGACGAATTGTTTCGCAAACTTTATCTCATAGTTTAGTCCATCTGTTTGTCAGTTCATCTGCCTCAGCTCTGAAACTTTTAAATGAAATAAATAGACAAGACGAGAAACTAGCATTTCATGTAGAAATACGAAGTAGTTTGTAGATATAATTTAAAACTATTTCAGATATCCATTGATTTTTTACTAATTTAAATTGGCATTTGTGTTATTGCATTTAATTGTTTTTGTCATAGAAGAATGTTATTTATTTGGCAATGATCGATCATTATAAAAATATTATTTTTAATGCATTTATTGATCACTTAATTAATGTGTTTGACAACAATTGTAATATAAATATGATTCAAGGCACATAATTATTTTTTGAAATACTGACCTAATAATTAGAATTTTTCAAAATACTGATTGGGTTTAGTACTAAAATTAATAATGTCCATACAGCACTATCTTACTGGTTATCACAATATGAATCAATGATATGTGATATGCAACATAAATTCAATGAGTCTAAAATTTAAAATTCGATATTTCAAAATAATTGCATTGTTACTTGTTACATAAATAAACAATGATCCATACAAATGCAGTTGTTGATTTTATCGCGGCACAAAGTGCAAATTGTCAATATCTTGAGTATAGTATGTCACATCAATTATGTCAATTACAACAATAAAAAATTATTCTATTCGTTATAAATATAATAGGCTAGGGTGGGGATTAAAGATGGCATTTGATATAATCAAAAATTTGGAGTTTTTTCCTCAACAAGCAGTGCAGATATTTCAGTAAACAAATATCTTTTTTAGTTGAGGTCTCAATTCAGGTGGTATAGCATGCGAATCCTGTTCGGGTTTTCCCTTGACAAATCTTTTCCAGCGACCACCGTGGTCCTTGTGGAAACTGCTGCTGCGGCTCAAATTTTTGGATAAGTTATCCTGATTGTTGCTGTTTTGCAAAGGCTGCGGCGG
>NW_020537207.1:0-19109 GCF_003426905.1 Ctenocephalides felis | reverse complement strand
AAAAATGATTTGATTACTATAACGTTGACTTATTTTATTTATATAAAAAATATTAACCACTTAAAGATCGAGTGTTTTTTAAGTGTTAAAAGTTATTAAAAGCATATGCTCTCTTAGATAATAAAAGTGTAAAACGCTTTGTAATATATAGTACTTTTTCCAAAAACTTACCTTTAGTTTAACGCCTAATGAAGTAGAAGAGACTGATTTTGATATAGAGTTCAAAAAGGTAAAGACGAAGTATGTTTTTCGAACAAGTTCCCATTAACGCATTGAGTCAGCGGCCTACATTAACATGATCTGTAGATTTGATTTCATTTATGACTAATTTATTGTATTTAAAGACAGTATTTTAATCTTTTCACGTTGACAAATGTTCAAGTTAACATTTAATTCACTTTCTCCCAGATAACTGGTAAAAAACAAAATTAATGCTGATCAAAAAATTGGCACAACCGTTTCCAATCATTCCTATTGTTGTGTGGCTCATTCCTGTATCTCTTCTTTTTACAATAAATTTTTTATCAATTAATTAATTGAAATTCAATGTTTATAAAAAATGTATTAAATTATAAGTCTATACGATTCTATATGATTAAATTTAGGTTCATAATAGTTCATTTGTTTAACCAAAAATTCAACTAAGTACTGGGTATTAACTTGACCTTATTAACAGAAAAGTATCGACGTAGATTGAAGGAAAAATCGCTACTTGATTTAAGTCATCATTTTTCCAAGAAGAATTGAAATAACTTAGTTATTATTTATAAAAAATATTCATAAGAAAGTAGTTAATATTGTATTATTATCATTAAAATATAGTTAATATTTTCATAACAAATGGAAAAACAACTATTGAGTCACAAATTTACCGAATGTCCTTAATTGGACAGATGTAAATGAAATAGAGAATAAGTTAAAAAATTGATCTTAAAATTAACCATTTTTGAGGAACTCAAATATTATTTTATATAGTTATTGCATCTAATATAGGAAGTACATATTACCATTTGCAAAACTATAAAAAAAGTTCTCCGACCCTGGAATAAACTTTCAAAAGCCAATAGTGCTGACGAATAATCCCATTACAGTAGTATTCTATTACCGTATTAGCCGGTTTGTTATATTATTGATAAATAGTCACAAACAGTTTATATTTACTGCCTGTCCATTATTTTCGAATCATTTTTTCCCATTCACATATCCGTTATACAATGACACGAGCAAATTCGACGCTACATCAAAAATTGATTCGATATTAAATTACTTGAACTAAATAATAATCCGATAAAATACATTTAGTGACGGTACATGTTTTTCATTCAATAATAGAAACTTTCCTTTATTCAATTGCACGTAGAAATCGATTTGTAATTATAATAATTGCGGATTTTAAAAGGCACGTTGAAGATATTGTAAGAATAAATTATTATGGCAATCATTGAAATTTGACTAAGGAATAAGTGATAATAAAAAATTAACTAGAATAATAAGAGAAAAGTTTCATTTCATTGAAAAAAATTATTATGTTTAAGCTGCTTCTGAGAAAGAACTTTGACTCTGTATTTTGTGTAAAAACAATAGATAATTGCAAACTAGAAGCTTTAACAAATGAGTGATAATTATACCACAAATAATATAAATGTTTCAAGTAGAAATAGAAAAAAATGAAATAAACGTTAATAAGTAGAAATTAATTGATTAATATGACAAGTTATATAATAAAAAAGATGCATTAAGCATTTCTATTATCTTTCTGCCACCATAGACTATCAGCACTACATCCAAAGTTTTTGAGTGAAACATATGTTGCATCCATAACAAATTACACCTTTATTAAATCAACAATTATATATTTCCCTTTTCAAAGCTGTTATTATCATAATTTCCTACAAATTATATAAAAATTCAAAAATTTACCATAATAAACACGTATAAATCCAACCGTCAAATTACAGTAAATAACCTAATAATGTGAGACGGCGTTTTAAACACTAATATTCGGCATCATCTTTCACCCGAATCCTACATAAGAGATAAGATCACCTGCGATAAGATCTAAACGCTCTCTTATTATATTAATAACAAGTAGCCGTCCAAAGCATGCCATCTAAAGCAGAACGGATCGTATAGGATAGTGAGGCAGTTGGTGGATAGTAAAAGTTTAAAATATTATATTATTTTTTAATTTTTTTTAATAAGGAAAGACATGTGCCATAAACACCTCTCAAAGATTGAAGATCATCCTAATCAATTAATAACTTTTTTACTTAATTCTCCAATAGTGGGGTGGCTCTAAAAAAATTGGCTAACAGATTCAATTTAAAACATATGAATTTAATTTTAGATTTATCTATTTGTAAATCTTTCATTGGAGAGATTTTGTTATTAACCCATTTTAAGTAATGTAATATATGTTAATGTGAATGTGTTTCTTTTTGTATGTATTAATTGTTTATAATCTGACAAATAGCTTTTAAAAATTGTTTTATTTTAAGTTGCTAAATAAATATTTGAAAATATCGTTTTTAAATATGACTAGTTTCATTACGTAAAAATATTTTTAAATAATTTTATAAAACAATAATACAAAATAGATAATAATATAAAACACCACAAAGTTTGTGCAAGAATTTTTGAATTGCACTACAAATTTTACAAATTCAAAAAATTAATTCAAACAATTATTTCAAACTAAAATTTTCAAATTATTTTTAATATCAAGTTTATTAGTTAGAATTTATAATAGTTTTATTATAAAATATTAAACTTGAAAAAGGCCCATACCATTTGACTTGTTCTATAAAAGTCTTGCGACCTCGATGAGTTGTATTTAATCATTATAATGTGTATAATTTTGCACTGAATTCCAGAGTCTTAAATAAATGAATATAAGCAAAGTTTTATAAATAGTTAATTAGATATTCTATAATTTCAATTCAAAATATTTATATTCAGAAACTTCTCTTTATGAAAAAAATACCTGAACGTTACTGCTACCTTTTTTAACACATGAATACCCTGCATTTCTTATATTTAAATAATTAATCATACTTTCTCAAAATGAGACTCCGATGAACAATCGAATAATTGATTTTAATCCGTTTGTGTCTCAAATCAATTTTTCAGAGAAGAAGAAATATAAAATTATACTTATTAAATTAAAAAAAAAGAATAAAAAGTTAATGAACAATTCTAATTAAAAATAATGATTATTTTTAATAGTTTTTAGAATATATCTATAAATTTATCATTTTGCTAACCGTTCATGCACATGACAAAACTGAAAGAATGAAGTAAACTGTACCATCCTGCTGTCTCAATATATTATAATATTACCAATGCAGAATTTAATACAATGTAAATCAAATCCTAAAATACTTATTTAATATATTTGATACTTAGACTATACTGTTTTGTCATATTAGTAAACGTGTGATCAGCCCCGACATTAAAAAAGATTCTAATCATACAACGTGTGAGTGTGTTCACCGTGTCATATAATATGTATATCATAACAGCCACTGTGTTATTAAATAAAATTTATTTTTAAAGATAGTCTTTGGGACATCTTTTCGATGATACATAAAGATAAAGCGCTCTGTTGAGTGATATAAATTGTTTGGTAAAATATTCAAAAACATATGTTTTATAAACGTAGGGATGAACATATCACCGAGGCCAATATTGTAAATTCACTAATACGAATTAAAAAAACTAATTGATTTAATTAATATTTTTTACATATTTAGAAGTGAATTTATTTTGGCAAACGTGGTCTCAATTTCAATTCAAAATATATAAAAGATGAATTTTATAAAGAATTATTTTTTGCCAATATATTTCACTTGTATTAATTTATAAATTTTATTTTCGACATATATCTTGAAATAATATAATGGATTATCTGTTCTAATATAGAGCAATCTAATTTAACCGAAGTAGATTTCATGGTAATTTCTCATAAAGTTATATATATTTCATTTCCAGTTTTTGTCGTTTTGTTTCCAAGTTGGAACAATGTACTTAAATATAAACTTTTATAAAAATTAGTATTAATGTCGCCTTAAGTAGTTAAAGCAGGGCAAATCCGAACAAGTATAGCAGATATCTTTTTATAGAGCTGATAATTACAAATATCACTTATAATAAACAGTTAAAAATCGTCATAATTATTATCTTAATTCAATTACATCTTGTTCTGAATAATATTAATATACTGTGTGACCAATTTCATTTTTTTCATATTTCAGTTTCCCTATCTCCCTCAATGGGCGGCGCAGGGACTTTAGCGGCCGGCGGAGCTTTATTCGGGCCTGCTGCGGCGGCTTCCGCGCACTCGTTGGGGGCGCTCGTTTCCCAACACCGACTGTTGGAATTATCACGCTTCGGTCTACGCGGTTACGACTTGGCTCAACATATGCTAACGCAACAAGGAGCGGTATCAAAACTACTGGGTAAGTTGAAAAAATTATTTTTTTTAATTTGAAAATTTGCTTTATTTGACTTAAATACATACATTGATTTTTACATAAAGACCTATTCTGGGAATATCATTATACTATCATAATATAATGTTATTTGCATATATATATATATATATATATATATATAATATATATATATATATGTTTCAATTAACTTATATAAGTATGAAAAGAGTTATTAAAAACATACTGCCATAATGAGTAAGTTGAAATATTCATAATAAATGATAAAGAAAATGATAAAGGGAGAAAAAAATCTAGCTAATTGACTTGGTATATAGTTGTAAAAAATATTACCTGGTCTAGGAATTTAATGAAAATACTGATGTAAATGAAGTGATAAGATTCTTAACTTTATCACTGTTAGGCAAAGCCAAAACATTTATTTCCAAATTAATTTTTCTTTATACGAAAGTGACCATACGTCTTGGTTTGGCCGAGACAGTCCCGGATGTTCACTTTGTATCCCGGATTTAGATGTTTTGTCCCGGGTATGGGTATAAATGACAACAATCCATCAAATACTTGATAAATGATATATAAAACGAGTAAGCCTATATGAAACCATACGTTATGAATGAGAAAATTGCCGCATGCATAATTCCAAAAGCCGATTAAGATAGTCCCTTATATTAATAATCTCATACTTCCATTTTTAATATTACAAAAATTACCGAAAATATTGAAAACGAACTTTTTGAAAGCCATGCACAAGTGCAAATTTTTACTAAAGTTAATTATGAAGAAAAAACTATGATATAACATAGCATATATTAGAATGTTGAAGTCCAACTAAAAGTAATTTATTATGAATAACAATATCGTCAATAAAAAAACTGATATGCATGTTTATGTTTAAGATATTCAGAATATATTCAATGATAATACAGATCCAATATAATTGGATCACAAAACAATTGGATCACAAAAGGCAAAGCCAAAACATCTATTTCCAAAGTGATAAAACCAGATTTGAATAAAGTGATTAGATTCGTAATTTGATCAATATCAAGAGAAGCCAATACATTTATTTCCTAATTGATAAATCCAGATTTGGATATAGTAATTAAATCACTGTTAGACAAGGCCAAAATATTTATTTCTAAATGGATATATCCAGAATTGAATATAGTGATTAAATTCATAATTTGATCATTGTTAGGCAAATCCAGAACATTTATTTCCAAATTGATAATTTCAGATTTGGATATAGTTATTAGATTGGTGAATTGGTCACTATTAAGCAAAATCAAAACATTTATTTCCAAATTGACTATTTCAGATTTTGGTGAAGTGATTAGATTCGTAATTTGATTATTGTTAGGCAAAGACAAAACTTTTATTTACATTTTGATAAAATCAGATTTGCATAGAGTGATTAGATGCGTAATTTAATTACTGTTAGGCAAAGGCAAATCATTAATTTCCAAATTGATAAATCCAAAGCAAGCCAAAATACATTTCTAAATTGAAAATCCAGTTTTGGATCAAGTGATTAGATTTGTAAGTTGATCACTCTTAGACAAAGCCAGAACATTTAATTTGAAATTGATAAATCCAGATTTCGATAAAGTTTGTATTCAAATTTGTATTTTGATTTTTATTAGGCAAAACCAAAGCATTTATTTAGAAATTGATAAATCCAAATATGAATATAGTAATTAGATTCATAGATTTATATTATTAGATAAAGCCAGAACATTTATTTCCAAATTGATATAGCCAGATTTTGATAAAGTGATTAAATTTGTTATTTGATCACTGTAAGGCAAAGCCAAAACGTTTATTTTCAAATTGATAAATCCAGATTTGAATATTGTGATAAGATTCAATATTTGCCAATAAAGCCAAAAGATTTATCTCCAAATTGATAAATTCAGATTTGGATGAAGTGATTAGATTCGTAATTATATCACTGTTAGGCAAAGCCAAAAACACATTTCGAAGTTGATAAATCCAGATTTGGATAAAGTAGGATTTGTAAGTTGGTCACAGTTAGGCAAAACCAGAACATTTAATTTGAAATTGATAAATCTAGATTTGCATAAAGTAATTAGATCCGTAAGTAGTTCACTATTATGAATTTTTTAAAATTTATGAAAATTTTATCACACCAGAACAACTTATAACATCAGTAATCAATCATCAAATTTTCAAACACTGCAAAAATGATTCACCGTCGACAAATTTCAACTCTGTTCGACTTTTTTCTTTCGGTCATATCAAATAACGCCGTGGTATTCGATCAAGCCGTGATATGAAATTTAATATAAGATTAATCGCAAACGATTTGTCTACAGTGTGGTCAATCACAAGGAACGATCAAATGAGTTGAATGTGTTTGCTCGTCAATATCTCTTATATTTAAGATTTTTTTATATGTATGTTGAATAATTGTTCATTGGACTTTTATTAATATGGATTACGATCGGTAAAAAACCTTTACATGTGAATGAACCTGCAAATTTTATGTAATTTGAATATAGCGAATTTTAATATTAACTACATATAATTTATTCTTATAACTTGAATAGATCATATATGAAATACGTTGTAAACATATGACATTTAATAAAAAAAGACATCGTCACTGAAATACATTTGAAACTGAATTTGAAAAACTAAACACTTTTGTATATTTTCATCATTACTTTAGTATTTTATTCAGCAAAACTGCAGGCAAAAGTGCTACAAATTTCAGATTTTAAGCTGAGAGAGATGAGAGCTCTGTATATTTTATCAATAATGAACCGAAGTAGAGCAACCGAAGTAACCGAAGTAGAATTTTAAAAATAATATATCCATTATCTATTTTGCGTTTTAAATGATACAAAAGGAAGTGTGCAAATATCACTTTCACAAAAGATTATGTAGTTTTCTCAACACTAACAATACATATTTAATGTTTGGATGTGCATAATTTAATACGATCTGTATCTAGATATGAGTATGAAAATACTCTATAGAACGTATGAATAATTAATAAGCAATTCAAAGAGTTCAAGCAATCCAATTCTTTCACTAACTGTTGTTTGTTGTAATTACTATGCGATTGTTTCAAATAATCCTTTGTACATTGTTTGAAAATGTTATCCGATTATTAAATCTACAATATGGTTTTGCAACTGTTTTTTCTCTTCATGTGAACTAATAAATTAATGATGTTTAGTATCCTATTAGATACTAAGTAACACTAATTTACTAAGGTGAAAATAAAAATAAATCATGGTAACAATATGATGTAAAAAATTAAAAATGAATTATATATAATAAATATATTATTTATTGCTCGAGACATTGATTTTTTTATATATTAATATTTTTAATAAAATAATACCAGACAATTTTTATTTCTTTCAGTGAACTTTTAGAAATGATTCTTAAAAACAAAAAATGAAATAAATAATATATATATATATATATATATATATATGTGTGTGTATAAAAATATCCTAAAATGATTAAAACATATATAATTTTACACATAATGTGCTCAAATTATTCATACATAAATATAAACTTGGGCGAATGAAGCAACTAAATACATCATATGACTGCATAATTTGTTGAGAAATTATAATAATTTATTATTATTGATGATATAATAAATACTTCAAGGTGTCCGTAATAAGTAGGTTTAAAATGTTTATAGTTTATAATTTGCGTAATTAAAGTGAATTATTTTATATAAGATAAAATTTATTATATGTATGATTGAATGGTTTAAATAATATACAACTTTACAATAATTTACAATAATATACAATATAGTAATATTGAATCAGATTTGAAAATTTGGAAAAAATAGCTAGAACTAGTGTCAGAATATTAAACATTTTAACTAGATTAGATTGATAAGACTGTATATCTAATTACTGATTATTGGTGATTCAATAATTTGATATAAATAAGTTTGTGGTAAATATTATAATTAAAACAAAAGAGAAGGGAAAGAACAACGTTCATAAAATTTTTCATGATTATTCAACAAAATTATATTAATTCAATTATTTATCACTTGACACAGACAATTAGGCTATAAACGTATATTTATAAATATCACCTGTTGCTAACAGATAACCTTTTTTCTCAATTTATAGTGACATTTTGCAATTGCGTCGAAATTATTACAAATTATTCTTGAAATTGTATTACGACCGTTTGTATCAACCGCTCATAAAAAAGATATTAGTAGGGTATCTAGAAGTAGTTGAATAATTAAAACTAATTATTCGACATTGTTTGTGATTTTAATTATTTAAAAATAATTAAAACCACAAACAAAGAACTATCAAATACTGAAAAAAATAAAAATTTTGCTAATTATTAACTTTGCATAATGTAATATTTATTATTCAACGATAGCTACTTTTAATTAAAATGTTGAAAATTATTATAAAATAATAGAAACTAGAATTAAATATTGAAAAAAATAAGGTTATTTCTAGTTATTACACAAAAAACAAATTTGCATTATTTAATTTGAATTGTTTGATTAATTGCAGACATCAACAATGTCATTTTATATAAGTCGAAAATCAATAAATTTACTAAATAACACTAGTTCTAGGATTGAATATTTTAAAAACAGAATATTTTTTTTATCAATTATTATTAATAAAAAATTAAGAAATTGCACACAGAATGCACAAAATTTAGGTTTTTGCATTCAATATTTCAAACACTTGTCACAACAATACTTATAGTCGGTGGAAATTCGATAAATCTTTGAATCATGATGGAAAAGTCATGTTTTATATTTTTTCTATTTAGAATATATAATAAATTAATGCTTGTACAAATTACATCGTTGTTCTTTTAAAAATACACAAGTTATTGGAAAGTCTAGATTAATATTGCACCTAATTCTTACAGAAAGCTTTTTGTGGATGTTCCATAAGTATGTGTACGAATTCTTTAAAAAATTATTTCGTTTTTTAAAAATATTTTATATATTAAAGCTTGTGGAAATTCCAGCTTTTTGCTACCAAACATACATTAATTATTGTTGAATGAAAGTAAACATTTCACAATATCTTCAAAGTACTCTTGGTGGTAATCCGAAAATTGAAAATTTGGGTATCCTTACGTTACTAGTTCTTTTGAACATTTTGGCATATTTAAGAAAATATAGATACATGTGTATGTGGTGTGTATGTGTATGTATTTACTGTAATGTGTGGATACAAATTTTTGTCAACAATTTGTGGGCGCGGATCAATCAATTTGAACAATAAATCGTTCGATTCTTATTAGGTTTTTGTAAGAAACCTTTATAAAAAATATATCATTTGAGATTTTTTTAAGAATATCTTGCTTTATATTTTATTATTTAAAATTTTCCATCAGATTCAAGTCTATGCCTCATGCATGATGCCTCTGCTGCGGTTTTTCGTTGACAATACAAACTCGAAATGTGTCACTGAACACGTCGAATCGTTTGTGGTCGAACGCTTATGTATTTTTTATTTTATTTATTATTTTTGTATATTGTCCGATTCTAAAGATACTTTTGTGTGACAATTCGGGGAGTCTTTTGTCAAAGAGATCATACACATGTATTATGCTCGAGCATTCAAGTGTACACGACAGACTATTGTTTGTCGTAATTAGTACATCCGTCTATTTGGAAAATTTGGTTTAGAAGTAAATTGAGTCACATAAATTCGTAGTATTGGCAATTTAACGTTCAATGGGAATAGACTAATGATATTATATATTTTTCGTGCATTTCTGAGAGACTCGTTAGCCTGTGATTATGCTGTAATAATTCTGTAATAGAAACTCAACCTGCTAACATATATGAGTGTTTAATAAATTCATATTGACCAGTTGTAAAAATTTTTAACTGCAAAATATTGAAAAATAATCCAAAAATCAATATGATACCTAATTATTATAAAACGTACATGTGATATTGAATGGAAACTTAAATTAAACTATACGTAATTTATAATAAAATTACTTAACGATGTGATTTAATAATTGATATTTATAATACTTATTTATAAATTTTACATTTATATTTATATTTTCAATTGACTATTAATACATTTTTCTTAATCAATTAATTAAATATTAAATTTGGACAAGAGCAACAGAGCTTGACAAGAGCCTGAAATAATATCTATTACCATTGATTACGGCTTGGTTATGAATAAATAAATAAATAAATATAATAAATCAATTTTTAATCAGACATCCTGGAATTTTGATACTTTTATCTATTTAAAATAAATTCCAACAGGACCTTCAACAAATAAATAAACAATTCAATATACATGTTTACCGTAAACTTAATTAAATTCTGATGGGGAATATCAAACTGTTTTCTTATATGCCTTTTATGAATATTTTTTTGTTACAGATTCAAAGATAATATCGAAAGGGTCAGTCAAAAATCATGAAATTTTATTCTTTTTATATATAAAAAATTAAAACACGCAAAGATATATTTATGGTCCTCTGTTCCCAGAAATTTGATTGTCGCGTCTGTCTTTCTAAAATGTTTTAAAATTAGTAAATTATAAAAAATAGTTTGTCTGGCAGTCGATAATAGACTAATAAATTGCTGGAAAGGCCAGCAAAATAAAGATGATATCATATCATTTTTAATGACATTGAAGTCTTTTTTATAGAAGAAACGTTTTGAAGCGATCCCAACAAAACAAATTTTGATCAAACAATTCCTGTTGTATTCATGTCAAATAAAATTGCCCATATTTTTGCACTTCCAATATCGAATCGGATCACCAATGGGTGACCTTTCGACCTTTTTCCTTTATTTAATAAACCATCAAAATTACTGAATGTTCTAAGAGAACAACGGATTGTAATTCACAAATGCGAATAAAAAAAGTTGCACAAAAATATTTCTAAAAGTTGTTAAACTCAAATCTTGCATAAATGTAATAAAGTTAACTTGTACTTGCATGAGTTCTCTATCAGTTTTATGATACATTTATGAAATATTTTATAGCATTATTATTGACCTTCATATATTATTAATAAATTCAATGCACTTTTATTGATCATAATGTATGTCAAAGTGAGGTAAAATATAAACTTCTATATTAGTAGATATAACTTGCGTAGCTTACAATGTAATTTACTATGTTGAAGAAATAAAATTTTACATTTGAGAGCTATAAATGCATGTTATTTTAATAGGTTATGATTATGATATTACTCGAATGGAATATAGAATCAGGAACACGAGAGAAAAATAATATATTTTTGAAATTAATATACATCATAGAGTTCCAAACTCTTTTGTCCTTTGGATTGTTTGATAAAATAAGTTGATGCACTTATTAAATTGAAATTTTTTAATGAATAGGATAAATCTGGTGTTTTAGAAGTAAGTCATCAGCTTTTCATAACAGTTTTTCGGGATTAATTCTTAAATCTCTTAGCTAAAGAGGCCCAATCTCGGGTTTGACTATGAAAAAGAAGTCATAAATTTCCTTGCTATATTCCATATTAGTAACTGATACATTTTAGGAATTATAACTATACTATGATGCTATGTAGAATTCATCATGTAGAGTCTTGAAAAAATTTACTTAATAGTTGTATCTTATATATGTACATCGATTAATTGTTTTAATATCTTTAGAAGGTATAGTAATGTTTGGTAAAATCCAAAGCCTTCTTTACTAGAAGTGCGTTGTAGAGCGAATTGTATGAATAACCTTCGTGAATGAATCCACAGAAATAAAAAATAAGATAATTGAGAGTATTTGATCGGCTTATTGTGCTCTTTTATATAAATGCCTGGTATTTACCTTAATCGGTAGCGAGCGACTTAAACGGTTTACGAGCTCGATCCGAAATCGCGCGGCGGGAAAACGACGCTCGAAACGGCAGTAAAATCGCATACAATGTAAACGATTTTATTAGAACGAAATGATACCACTTGGTCAATATGCGTGTGTATATTACCACTATACAACATGTTTATTAATACTTCGCAGTTTTATGATCTGTAAACTGAAACGGGTTTTTAAGATTTTATTCTCAAAAAATTATACAAACCCCTGCTGATTTTATTCGAATTGTTGTACTTTTAGTGGAAACACGTATGCATTTGATATTACTTTCGCCATTAAGGCAACTAACTTGGAACGGTAATGTATTTGATACGAGTTCGTGCTTATGCTAAGTGAACAATGATATAAATTTTATTCAGAGTATAAAAGTCATCGTAATTAACTTCGGAGATAAAATGGGATACGTTTTATTTATTTGCTGATATTTACTATTACTGTATCCGAATTCAAATAACTGTATATAGTACGATTAGTGTGCCGAAAAAATCCAAAATAATTCCTGTAGTATGTACAAAAATTCAATGATTTTTTTTAAATTTATTTTAATTAAACCACTTTCCATAGGCCTATAATATTTCAAGGGGTTTGGTTAAACTAAAATTTGCCTATTTAATAGTATTCACTACAAAATAGTAAATGAAAATCTCAGTCTCGGGATTTTATTAAATATGAAATTTTTGGGTTTCATTTGGGAAAAATAGGATTTTTTTTACAAATTTAATTTTATTTAAAAAAAATAGATTAGATAATCTAAAATGTCTATCGGCAAGTATACTTATTAACAAAAGGTAGGTTACACCACCAGTCCCCAGATTTTAATGAACACGAATTGTCATAGAAAGAAACATAATAATTAGAAATATTCTCTATATATTCAATGGAAGGCTTAATATCTTTTTTGAAAATCATGTTAAATAAACTGAAATATTTCTTTCAAATAGCATGTTCAATAATATATTTATGAGAACGGTCATGCTGGTTTTACTTTATTTAAATATTTGATTTTATATGATCTAAGTAAGAACTGTACGTGGCAATTCTATACCAATGTTTTTTTTTTAATTTTAATTTTCGTAGGCCTAATTTTGAACTTTTAATCATAATTTTCTTCTAATATAATTTATTGACAATTACACATTAAAATAGCAGCATTTTATATGACGATCTTATTTTGAAATCTTTAAAAATATGAATACACTATTTCATTAAATTGTGTTTTTGACCTATTTTATTAGAGGGCGTTGGAGTTAAGACTATTATTTGTTTTATAATAAACTTCATACACTTTAGTGCACTTACAAGTACATTTTTTAAGTATCAATTTACTATATCAGTTGTAAAATAAATTGAATTATATAGAGCACAATACTACCCAAATAAATTTAAATGTGAAGCGTTGCATTAAAAATTAAATATTTTTGGTGGAACAGCAAATCATCCATTTCCTATCTGTATTGGATATCGTATTATTTGACCTTATCAAAACTTTTCCAAAAAACCTGGTTGTTATCGATTACTTACTTAAATTTCAGTCAAAAAAATTAAAGCGTGCTTCAACGCAGAAGAGCGCGTAGCTTTAAAAATCACGCTAAGACTTGAAGCGACCATGCGTGATTGTTCGAACGTGCGCAATTTATTTAATTCCTTCATAGGGACAATTTCCTGCAACAATTACATAAGAATCTTACCTTTTTGTGTTGGACGTTTGTAAAACCTCAAAGTCTTCTTCCTCGAGAGCTTATTATAATTAAATATATCGCGTGCGTAATGCATTTTAACTGGGTGCGCAACTTATTACGCATAAATATAAGCACTGGATACTAATACAGAAATACCTAGCTTAATGTATATATATATATATATATATATATATATATATATTATACATTCATCTACCTTTCTACCCAATGGCAAGTCCCTGAGTTTAACTCGAATCAGGAAAGTTTAGTGCAGTAGACTTTCCGTTGCAATTTTATACCGCAATGTCTGAGAGATCTCTTTTAAAGTAGAAGGCAATAGATGTATAATCAGCCACCATCTAAATTTTTACAACGTCTCTACCGGGAGATAAAAACGGCAATGTATCAATAGGCACCCAAAAATTTTCTGTTTGTAGTTATTTTGGTGTTGAACTCTTGTATTTTGTTGATACCTGATACCTAAATACAATTTTTAGGCATACGTTATTTAATTTTTTGTGATGTGTATTATTATTTTCAAACTGTTTTCAACAGTTATTCTATGTTAAAGGAAATTATTAATTGTGCTAGTAAAAATTAACGCTTTCCGTGTGATATTAGTAACACTTTTTTCTTGCTAATAAGATGTGCATGTCTTATTTTAATTTTAAATATTATTATAAAACACTTTGTTTACTTTGGTCAGTTCCGAATGATTATTTATTATTATTGTCCAGGGTTCTCTTAGCTTCTGCTCTAAGTAAATTAGTTCGGACGAAAAAATTGTTGCGTGATGTTTCATAAATAATAAAATCGCTATCATTTGCAAAGTATGTAAACTAGTAAATGCCAAGAGGTATTTGAACCATCTAACAAGGATTATTATTCGCAATTATCATGTTGACTATGAAAATATTTCACAAAGGCGCGGTGTATTTACCTAACTCACGATCTGTGGCGGAGAATTAAAGAAATCGAATAACGGTTTAGAAAATGGGTGGTATTGAAACATTTTTATTGTATTTCAAACTGTGGAAGTTAATTATTGTCGTTTATATATAGATATTATATATATCCCAGGAATTAATGTCAAGCCGAAACAAGGTGATAGTATTGATCTTAATTGTCAGGAAAACTTTTTGAAAAAGCATCACGTTTTATAAAAATTATGAGCTTTTAAGCGCATACTGAGCTTTGTCGAAATTATGACCATTTTTTGGTTATTGTGGTAAACTTTAATTAATCTTGTTCATTTAAACTTTGTATCCTTAACCGCGAATGACATTTCTAGGACCACAGTTAAAAAAAGTATCTCAATTATTTTGTTTTCCAAGTTTTGTTAATGATCAATAAATTTTCAATAATGTTATTGATGTATATATTTATAACCTGTGCTCACAAAGGGTTTTGGCACAAGGGTTATTTCATGAAACAAAATCTTGTACTATTTTTTAAAAATATGGAAAAACGTTGTTGTGGCAGCATTTCTCACATTGCATGTAATATATGAGCATTCAAGTACAACCTAGAGCTTTGGTAATATTATGACCATTTTTTGGTTATTTTGGTTAAGTTTTATTAATTTTGTTCAATTAAACTTAAATTTTTTTATGTGTATAACATTTCTAATATCACAGTGAAAAAAAGTAACTCTATTGTTTTGATTTCCATGTTTCGTGAGAGATTTTCAATGAAACAATAGATATAGATATAGCATACCTTTCCTTACAATTGCATTATTTTTTAAATTATGGAAAAACGTTGTTTAGGATAGCGTCTTTTTCATCAGCGCAAACAGAAGGGTTTTAAGTAAATCTATGCCAGTTTAAAGCTTTAAATTAAACAATTTCTACAAATTTCTATTCTTTTTCAACAAAATTAGCTGCACTAAGGATAGTCTACTTCTACCAGACACAAGCAAATTCGGTCTGTAAAAAATTTGCTCTGCAGTATTTCCTCTGATTTCTTTCGATATCCTACATTCGTTGAAATAATCAAAACAGTTATCGATAAACGGTTGATTCAGAACACAATAAAAAAACAAGTAAAAAACTAAATAAATGAATCAGCTCAGGCAGCTCAAGCGTAGTGCCCTTTGGGCATTGTGCGTGATTATACATTCGGTTGCAGAAGTCGTTCGATTTCGCGATTCGCAGTTTTACAGGTAGCAGTAAGCCTGTCATTGCTCTTTTATCAGATCCTGTACCCTTTTGCGATTTATAATTCATATTTGTACAATCGGCCGACTATGGCCAAGGAGCTGGCAACTAAAAATAAACTCCTAATCCACACCTAACTTTATCTCTTCCAAACAACTCGATGAAATCTCTATCTACTTCAATAACACCTCCAAAAGGATCCTTAATTTATAATAATATATGCAATCATACTGAAAAACTTATGGTTTCTTCTAACTTGAACATAACTAAGGAATTACTCTCTATATTAATCTCTATAATTTTACTGTCTATGAAAGACAAACTATGAATGAGATGTTGACATCGATAGGACTTGGTGTAATAGTTTTTTAATTTATCTTGAGATCCACTGATTAAATTTCTACAAAATAATATATGCTGCAATTATCCTCTATCTACAAAATAATTCCATAATAATTGTTCATTATTTCACAATTATTTTTTAAAGAAAGTACAGTGTTACAACTATCCGTGTTAACAAAGTAGTAACAAAGTAGTGTTAAGTAGTAACAACAAAGAAACTAGCTGTAAGTGGAATTCTGTCTTAAGGCAATTAAGGCATCGTGCCTTAAGGCAAATTGCTGGAACTTCCCGTACCAAAATTTTTTTTTTAAAAACGATTAAGATTTTTGAAAAAATTTTACTTCGAAAAAATAAGATTTTTGAGAAACTATATATTGGACAAAAAATTACTTTTTTTTGAAAAAAAAATTTTTTTTAAAAAATATTTTTTTTTTATTTTTTTTTTTTTGAAAAAAAATGTTTTATTTTATTTTGACATATTTTGGAAGATCTAACCTTTTTTTCAAAGCAATCGTACTGCTTTAACTGCATAAAGACGAAATATCAAAGCGCGTAAGCGCCGCGTCGCCGTCTAACGCGTAAACATTGGTACGGAACCCATAGGAATGTAAAAAAAATTCATACTTATTGTTAAAATCTCTATAAAATATCTGATAATTTGATGTGCATATGTCTAATGATCATTTTTGACCGCAAAATGGCATTTTTTTTTTCTTTTTTCATCAGATCTCCGAAACCGTTAGACCTGCCTTCATGAAAATTTGATCAATTCTTTATCTTGTCAATACAAGTAAAATGTTTTTTGAATTATTCAAATCGGACGCTCCGTTCTCTTAAAAACTGAGTTACCGTTTTCGGCACTTTTTACCTCGTATCTTTGGAACGGCTAGACCTGCCTTCGCCAAAAACTAATCAGCACGTCTCCTTATTAATACGAATCGAATGTTTTTTGAATTATTCCAATCGGTTGATCCGTGTTCCCGAAATCGTCGACGAAAATTTGTATCCGCACATACATACACACACGCACATACATACATACATACATACATACACACACACACACACACACACATATATCCATTTTTTCTAAGGTATGCCAAAATGTTCAGAAACCTCTGAAACGTAAAGATATATAAAAATTTTCATTTTCGATTTTTTTGCGATTACTATAACTTGCCCTACGGGAAGTTAACAACATTGATACCTCTGATGAATCATTCTTTACTTTTTTGTAGGAGAATTGACTTGTTTTTAAGTAATTGTATTCATAAATCAATGTAAACTACAATTATTATCATATAACAAATGAAAGATAAAGTGTCTCCTGTAACAATATTTGCATGTGCTAACATCGTACAAACTATACATTAGATCTAAACATCTTTACATGAATCTGTATATGATGCTTGATAGTTGCAACTATCAAGGTTCCTATGCTCTAAGGTTCTGTTTCAACTAGCCTCAGATGTGATCTTCTACATTAATTAATCAAGATAACTAATTAGCAATTTAGCTATATAAAATCGTTTCACATTATCAAAGACTATTTGATTTGATTTAATTTGAAACAAATTAAGTTTTTTTATAATTATTTTTGTTAATCAAGACTTTAATATTTATTTACAAAATTGATAGGTAAGCAAATTAAGATGTATATAATTTAAAATTAGTCGATAATAATAACGCACATCAAAATTTATGATTAGTACATTTTAGAATTCATGTCAAAAATGACGCACCTGCACAGTTCTGTATATTGTGCCATGATATAATTATTGTAAGGTTGAAAATAACTAATATGATTAAGGGTTAAAAAAATTGATAAGGGGTCGATTTCTTTCAATTATAAAAAAAATAGTAAGTAAGAACCATGGACTATTCACGCCTTTTTTAAAACATTTGCTCAATTTGAAAATATCAAGTTACAACCATGGACTACAATAAAAAAATAATGATAAAAAAGATATGATGAAATAATACAGTAACAATAATTATAATAGTTATTAACAATGCTCAATATAGCATTATTCACAAAAAAAAATTGAAAAAAAAAATAAAAAAAAACAAAAATTGGTGATTGAATTATAAAATTCCTAGAACTACTAGAAGAGAACGCAATGTATCGCATTCTAATAATAATCCGTCTCTACGGCTATCACGATCGCGTTTGCCGATTGCAATGGGCGAGAATTGATTAATAACAGAGAGCACTTGTGAAATCTTTAGATACTACGCTTGAATTATGCCTTTACAGGGCACGATTACAGCTACTAGTCCTTCGCAATATCGACACGTGTTGGCAATTCATTTAGTACTCCATTGAAAGTAACATTCAATCGATAATTGAAGGGTAGGCGAAAGGGCATTTGTTAATTTTTTATACAGAGGACGAGTTTTGCCATCGCCTTTGGAAAAATTAATAGGTGCTGGTGGTGATAGTGGATATAAACGTAGCCGTGGCATAAATGTTCAATGTCAGAATTTTATAGAAAGAAAATATTGTAATGAATTAGAACCAGAACTGGATTCCCCAAAATATAGCTAAAACTTTTTTTTAACTCTGTTTTATTCAGCGATCAGAAATACATAAGAATTCTTATAAGCTAA
>NW_020537206.1:0-15740 GCF_003426905.1 Ctenocephalides felis | reverse complement strand
CTTGTAGTTCAATCATTTTAATATACTTTTATAAATGATGGAAGCAAATTCCGTATTTTTCACACAAATATTCAATAAGACCATAATAGTTTGCACAAAATCTCCTATGCAAATCTCCAAGATTTACTCATAAATTAATTATTTACTTGAATTAACTTCTATATGTTTGACAATTATATGAATAATAAAATATATTAATCTAATACATAAACTAATCAAACACTAAGTTTTTAGTCGGAAATAAAGTAATCCTGTTCAGAAGTGTAAAATACATTCTGAGGTCAAAAATACTTGTTAGAAGCCTAATATTTGTTTATTATTTTATTTGTAATTTTACAATATACAACACAATGTCATTAATATATCACATCTGCAAAATGTATCAAATTATGAAGACCCTAGGGTCATGCTATATCTTGTCGATTTTTTTTTTTTTTAGAAAATTCGATGTGCCGAAAATTGGAGGATATATTCCCTATGATGTAAAGAATAAGCTATAAAAATATTTTGGCTGCATTATTTGAAAATTTTCAATCTATGAAAAAGGTTATTAGCGTCCCTAATTAACGATTACTGAACGTTACTAAACTTCCAAATAATATTTTATGATTACTTCTACATAATTAATCTGCCGTTTTGAATTCTAAAAATAGTTTTAAGTACAACATGTTCAGCGTTCAGTCTTAACAAAGGTAAATATTTACATTTCCTCTAACTGCCGCCGCGGTAGGTTTTCATATTGCTCGATAGTAATAAATTTTTTTATTACATGATGCTTTTCCTGTTTCCAGTTCTTAGACGATTAGTGAGTGTTTGATTACTCAATTCAGAGGTCAAGAGGAACCGAGAACAATGGAAGAAATCAGTGAAACAGGATAGTGGTCCTGAGATTAAATTGGATTATACTCGTATGTATGTATGTATATATATATATATACATATATATATATATATATACATATATATATATATATATATATATATATATATATATATATATATATATATATATATATACATTTGTATATATCTATATAGATACGATGTATTCACATCGCGTTTTCACTGTAAAGCAATAAATTCACTTGTTATTCTAGAAATCAGATCAAAACAATCATAGAAAAGATTTGTTTACTAATTAAATAAGATGAGATTAAATGAGTGTCTTGGTGCTCGTAAAAAATAATTGAGTTCTGATGCACCATCGGATACATTATAATTAGGACCAGAAAAATGATTTTTAAAGCAAAAATAATATTAACTAATCGTGCATGGTACCGTACCTTAAGGCAAATTGCTGGAATAACGCATATGAATGATATATACATTTTTAAAATGAATTGTAAATTCAAAATTTATATTTAAAGTTTACAGCTTTAACCGTAAAAGTAAACTTTAAAAATTAAAAATCTTGGTACAGAACCCCGAAAAAATTGTGCGTAAATTAGTACTCATTTTTGAAATCTTTATGAAAAATCTGATAATTGAATTAACATACGCCTGATGATCTTTTTTGACCGTCAAATATCATTTCTTTCTTACTTTTTCCTCTGTATCTACGAAACCGCTGGACCTGCCTTTCTACAGGCGGAACCGCTGGACCTAATCAGTTCTACATCTTGTCAAAGCAAGCTAAATGTTTTTTGAATCATTCGAATCGGGCACTCCGTTCGCTCAAAAAGAGAAATATTGTATTCAAACATGCACACACACTCACACACACACACATATATCAATTTTTTCTAAGGAATTCCAAAACGTTCAGAAACCGTTGAAACGTACATATATACAAAAATTATTTTCGATTTTTTTGCGATTGCTATAACTTACCCTACAGGAAGTTAATTATATACAACTTGAAAAGTCAAAAATATTTCAAATTATTTTTGTGTCACTTATCTCGATATTAAATAATTTTGATTTACAAAATTTGCATATGAATATATTATTTTTAGATTTTATTCTAGTTCTGATTATATATAAAATTTATATTACATTTTCAAGATGTTTAAAATAATCTTGATGTTCTAAATTTTTGAAAGTGCAAAATTCTAATATAGTTTGCTTATGGATTTGTGATGGTGATTAAATTTTCGAGTTGCTCAAGTAATGGATTATTGCTCAAATATAAGAATTTGATTTTCTAAATATTTCAAATGTGCAAAATTCCAAACGTATACTTCACTAAAATTATCACATTATTTATGATAGTGATTAAATTTTATAGTTGCTCAAAACAGAATTTTATTTTAAAAAAAATTTAAATACGCAAAATTTTAACATTTTCAAAAAGTTTTAATATTTATCAGTTTTATTTGAAAATCCATCGTTGAGAAGAAACAAATAATTGTGTAAATTAAATCTAGTATTATTAAATCTAATATTCATTATGTTTATTATAATTATTGATAAATAGCCTGATAACATAAATTTAATAGCTATCAACTTTACAAAGCTCTATAAAGTCTTGTAGATGAATATTGTACCATATTCCCACAAAATTAATGTGTACTTTGTGTAAATAATGAAAGATATAGTAGAAGTAACTAAGATCTACAAATGCGATAAATGTATAGTTACATGTAACAAATCGACACTAAATATCAACCTATTTTGCCATAAATCAAGCTTTTTTTAACAAAAAAGCTTTTACACCCTCATCGGCGTTTCTTCTTACATGTAAAGAAAAAAATAGTAGGATATTTTTTATGCTCGTACAATCTATCTGTTCGAGGCATTTGTAAGAAGTTCTAAAATTGCCCCACGATTTTTTTTTCGTTGTATTTTGAACTCTCCCATATATTTCGTCTTTTGTGACCAAATTGTACAGGTCTCGGCTGGAGAAATGGATCATTTGTACTGCTACCTACTTACAAATGCTGTCAATTGATAATAGTACGATATAGTGTGATTTACAGGGGTGAAAAACATTTTGTATAAGCTGATGAACATTCTTGCTATGTCATTAGTAAAACACATCAAAGTAAAAATTTCTTAGACGCTGAAGTTTTTGATTTCTTCATCATGTTTATACTGTTCTCATCCTGAAAGCCTGGAAGCTTCTTGCATATACGTATATATATATATATATATATATAAATATATAAAAGGTTCTGAGTAAAATTGCCCAACTTCCCAGTTTGTAGCTTTTCATTGCTAATGCATGTAATAATTCCAATTAATTTAAATTGAATGCATGTGCAAATTTGAAAACTTTTAAATTAAGTCTTCATGCTATTTCACTTATTCATTTGTATTAACAAAACTTTACAAAAGACAATTAGAATTTTCGTTTAATTTTCATTATAGTTTTGAGTTCACAAGCATAACTAATAATTTGATTTAGACATATAATATTTGTATTTCTGTAAAATTAGAAAAATGTATTATAAGAAAAAATCATAAGGTGTCAAGGCAGAATTTCAAAGTCACTGCAACGGTGACTTCCATCTTCAATCTGTCGGATTTCTAGGAAAGAAATTGTTTGCAGTTGAGAAATATGAGAAATAAAATTCCTGCAGGTGACTCTACGAGAATTAATAAACCGGTAGCTAATGGTGTTCTTGGTAAAGTCAAATCCATCTGAATAATATTGTGCACAAAACAAATCTCCACAAAATTGATAAATATTCATGTCATTGCAAAATCTACTAGTTTTGTTTACATTGTTCTAATCTTAAGAAATTATACGAAAAACACATGGTACTTGAAATTTTTGGTTGGACAGTAAGTACAAAAAAAATGCATATTCATATTGAGGCGACTGCAATATTTCAAATAGTGTGTAAATCATACTCTTCTGAATTTTTGTAAAACATATTTATTTCAAGAGTCTTCTGAAATAAAAATTATTTCTTAACATTAGCTATGAGTGGCCAATTTACAGAATAAAGTCAAGTTTGTTCTTTTGCATTAGTTTAGATTAGAATAAAAAGCCCTCATTTTTGTGAGTACGAATTTCTTTTCTAATTTAATCATGGTAAATGTGGCAATTTCATCAATAACTACCAATTCAAACCAGTTTAGCAAAAGTAGTCGAGCGTAACTCTAATTTCACAAAATAGGGTGGGGCCAATTTGACTATGAGCAATTATATTGTGACAACTATAACAATTATATTGCAACAAATAACATATACAAAATAAACTTTCTAACTAGTGGGGCGCATGGCAACGTGCCTTAAGACAAATTGCTGAAAATTTCCCGTACCAAAAATTATTTTTTTTAAAAAAAGATTAACATTTTTGGAAAAAATTTACTAAGAAAAAATTAGATTTTTGAGAAACTATAAATTTTTGACAAAAAATGACTTTTTTTTTAAAAGAAAAAACTTTTTGAAGAAAAACTTATTTTGAAATAGTTTGGAAATTCTGAACTTTTTTCCAAAGCAATCGTACTGCTTTAACTGCATAGAGACAAAATATCAAAGCGCGTAAGCGCCGCGCCGCCGTCTAACGGATAAAAATTGGTACGAAAGCAATAAAAATGTAAACAAAATTTATACTTATTGTTTAAATCTCTATAAAATATCTGATAATTTGATGTGCATATGTCTAATGATCATTTTTGACTGCCAAATGACGATCGATTTTTTTTTACTTTTTTTACTAGATCTCTGAAACCGCTAGACCTGCCTTTATAAAAACTTTGTTTACAAGTAAAATGTTTTTTATTCAAATCGGATGCTCCGTTCTCTAAAAAACTGAGTTACCGTTTTTGGTACTTTTTGCCTCATATCTTCCGAACGGCTAGACCTGCCTTCGCCAAAAACTAATCAGCACGTCTCTTTATCGATACGAATCGAATGTTCTTTGAATTATTCGAATCGCTTCATCCGTGTTCCCGAACAAAAAGTTGTATCTGAACACACACACACACACGCACACACACACATACACACACACACACATACATCCATTTTTTCTAAGGTATGCCAAAATATTCAAAAACCTCTGAAACGTAAAGATATATAAAAATTTTAATTTTCGATTTTTTTGCTGATACTATAACTTGCCCTACGGAAAGTTAATTATGTTCAGTACAACTTTCAGCTTATTCATCATTGTAGAAACCATAACTTTATTGGTTTTTGAGATATTGATGGTGAGCCTTTTACTCTATGTATGTTATGAGCATATTAGTATAAATCAAACAATTTCTCATCACGACTGAGTTTATGTCAGAAGAACAATTCCAAAAGTGCATCCTATAAAAAAAATCAGCATGACAACATTGAGCCTCCATTTGCACTAACATTTGCTATCTCCAGAAGTCTAGAATATCGTTCGCCCAACTACTCATCAATTTCGACCCTGTTACAAATTCAATGAATTGAGGGAAAAAATCTCCTTTCGACCTTCTGATGATCCTAAAAGATGTGTGAATGAAGCAATGCAAAAGTCTAGGTCGTTAATGTCTGGCCGAAGCTGCGGTTTAGTGCTTCAAATTGACTTCTCAAAGGGAGAAAAAATATTGGGCGTTTTCATCGAAACGATCCACACGGAAAATGTTACACCCTCGCAGATGGCTAACACGTGGGGTTGTAGGGTGCCAGAGACATAAAATATCGAAGGATATCTCTTGGTTTGTAGGATTAAAATCGAGAGTGAGGATTTCAGATTTATGGAGTTTTTTGGCATGATGAAATGACGAAATTGTAATAAAGCTTATGCATCCAAAACCAATACATTATATATACTAAACCATAGAGTCGCATCATTAGAGGTAGAACTTTCCATGGAACCTTTATAAAAATTGAAAACTCTAAACTTCTAACTAAATGAGTTTAAAAAAAATATTTTTGTCATTTTTGCTGTACATTCAGCAAATCAAATTATAAAACATGAACTATGTGTAAAATTAAATATGTATACTAGAGCTTTATAAACAAGGTGACCATACTTTTTCAAGTCAACGACGGGGATAGGACGGGGGTGGGGGATAGTAAATGCTGAAAAAATTTGACTTTAAAATAACATATCATATTTAAAAATGCAATAATAACCGCCATTTTTAAATGAGTATATTTTCATCAGAATTACTGACTATATGTTGCTGGATCTATATGTTTTTTCGGCTTTCGAACTAATTATAAGATTTTGTTCAATTTTCTTCATAATTATTTAAAAATAATTATTTAATAAATTCAATTCAATAAAGTCAAGAAGTTCATTTACATAATTTTGTTAATTTTCGTAATATTGAAAATAAAAGTTCAAAATTATGAATGTAAGAGGATATGTTAATCCTTAAATAAACATACCAGTTGTATCAACATTTTCAGATATTTGTTGGGTAGTTGTAATTTTAGTATCAAGTAAGAGCAAAGATTCAATTTATACCTATAATTTTCAAAAACCCGAGACAATCCGGGACAAAAGAACTAAATCGGGACAAATATTGCTTTTACGGATCACAAGGTGCAAATCCGAGACAAATGTTTACATTATTTATAATGTAAAACTTTAAGGTAGCTGAAAGTGTTATACCTAGAGGATACTTGATGAATAATAATTAGGACATAATTTACTTGACAAAATTTCTTAAATTCAAATTTTGAATCTAAAAGTATAAGACTAACACAAATTTCACACAAATGTTTGCTCAAATCTTTCTAGAATTTAGAAGTAGTTTATATCTTAATCCTTTCCACTCGCGAATTGCGAGATTTATATGTATTTTGCTGCCGGAGCGGCGGCATCCGAGTAGAAAGGGTTAAACATTTACTTGATTATGTCTGCATAATACAAAAAATCAGTTGCTCATAAAATAAAGGAATAAAATTAAGAAATACATTCATTAGTAACTATATACAATAGTTCCGGTACCAAGATGAATAATTACCAATTACGTAAAAATTAAATAAAACTTTAATTTTTTATTTGAGATCTTTCAGAGTCGACATATTAATTACTTTAGAAGTATTAAGATGTTTAATCGGACTTAAATTTATAATTACATAACTAAATTGTGCTACATATTTTAAATTCAATACCAGATTTGGCAATTGATTAAAAAAAAATTAAACTTTTTTTCAATCTTATTGAAATAAATTTTTGTATCCAGAATATGTGTTTTATGAGAGAATAAGGGTCAATGCCAAACACACGGAACTCTAAAATATTTTTATATTTCTCGCTTGTTTTAAACCTGATATCTATAAAAAAAATATATGGATGAATGTTGCGAAACTGAGTTTTTATTTCCACAGATTCATTTACGGATGCAAAATGAAATAAAAACATGGAAGTAAAAAAAGATTGAATACAGGAAATTATACACACTAATTCACTCAACAGAATAATGAGAATACAAAAGTTTTGTTCGAAAAATAGTAACTAACATTTTATTTTCCGAGTTTTGTTTTCTGGACTTTTATGATCTTTTTTATTACAATGTTGCAGAAAATTAGTTTTCCGATAATTGATAGAGGGTTGTTGGTCGCGTTATGCAAAAGTACAATTTCGTCATTAAAATAATATGTAAAGAGTAAGTAATTTGAACTCTTTATTGATGATAAGTTAAAAAAGTATTGTTAGGCAAATAAATATTAACGAAAACATCAAGTTATGTTCAAGCAAAGTGACCATATTTTTTGAAGACAAAACCGAGACGGCAATTTTTTTATGCTAATTCGGGGCTGTGGGGGAGGGGGGATAGTCTGCTAAATAACTTAAATGTGATTTTAAAATAACAAAAATACTATATAAGAATACAATAAAAAATGTTTTTTGATGAATTTACTGATTTTAATGATTCATAGGTTCTCTTGCTTTTCATTCTTGTATAAAATCTGCTTAATTATCTTCATAATTAACTTGAAAAAAAATAGCACTTGTGCCAGGTAGTCAAATTTTTTCCTATGCAAATTTTCGTGAAATTGAAAATAAAAGTAAGAATTTATTAACAAGTGATAGTCAGAAGCTTTTTCTATCTCGCTTGCATTTCGCAATTCTCTCATTCACAACGTATTGTTTCATATAAGCATACTTATTGCATATAGCATTTTCAAATATTTGAGTAGTTAAAATTTTATTATCAAGTAATGCAAAGATTTAAGTAAACCTATACTTTTCGAAAACCCGGAACAAACCAGGACAAATTTTGCTTTTAGATCAACTCGGGATACAAGGTGGAAATCTGGGACTTTCACGAACAAACCAGGACGTATGGTCACTTGAGTTAAAACTGTCCAATTTCTTTAATTTGATAAAAAAAAATTTGTTTTGTAAATATTTTTACTTATCCTTCTGTCACAAAAATCTCTAAAAATAATAATTCAATATTACTTGCATTAGTTGAATGATAAGGATTAATTTTATGGTTCATTTAGAAATTGCTAAAAGTTTTAGTTTCTCTTTTTGTAGGAAAGCAGCTTGCACTAACGTTCTTACAATAATAGTAATTTTGAAGTAAATATCTGCACTGTATGCAGTAGACGTACAATTACACCAGCAGAATAGTTAAGGCATTTCTTTTCCACATAAATATATATATATATATATATATATATATATATATATATATATGTATAGGTGCATATGTACAGTTACCACCTGCGCTCAATCGCCTTGCACTTCTGAATTGGACTTCATTAACTTAATTAAATGCAATTTGGGATAATTATCGCAGATCTGTGTATGTTCATTACATTTAATAAACTTGGCCTTTGAGAGTAAGATTAAGAAAATGATAGGAAACAACCATAGTAACTTCTTCTTAATTAAAAATTAATGTTAATTTGATAAGAAAAATTGAATAAAATTGTAGAATGGCAGCGACAAATGATCCTGCATGTTAAAAATAAATATTACCAAAGATTGGACTAATTTCTCTATTGTAATTATAAAATTTTTGAATATTCTAAATTATTTTTTGAAAAATTTTGCTTTCGAGATCTGAGCTTGATATAGCAAAAAAACAAATACAAATATTTTTATTCAGAGATTTTAATCTTATTGGTTAATATAGTGAGATAATATGACCATTTATAGAAAATAAACTAAGACATAACAAATATTTATTTATTTTATATTTATTTATAATCAATTATTTTTTTCCTATCTAGTAATAATGCACCTGCATTATACAATCCACATCAACTGAATAGAAAAATGTGAATAATTATTTTGTCCTGCAAACAAGAAGCCCCACAAGTACTAGTGGAAAAACTAGTTTACAAAGTAGCCTATGAGCATAAAGAGTTTTCATGAAGCTGATTATAAATTTTAATCTTTATTTAATGGTAGGAATAGTACACTATTGTTAATGCCAGTACATTATATGAATGTCCATTTGTTTCTACAGCAGTTTTCTGCCAACAAGGAATTTAGGTCAATAACTCAGAATCCATGAATTTTATTTAACAAAATAGAAAAAAAATATTACTAGTTATCATTTTTCATTTGAAACATTAGAATACATCTGACAGATGCGACAGATCTTATATATTTGAAAATGCTATATATCCTGATCTTTGTGACAACTGATAATAGGATATGATATGTGGAATATGTTTATATCTATTGTCATTATTGTTTTTGAAAAAATAAATTTCAGAATAAATTTTTATTTTAAATTATGGTACTTCTCCGATTTATTGACTGAAACAACGAACAAAACAAGAATAATTTTGTAAGGTAATAATAAAAGAGATGCTATGCTTGGCACTGGATTAATAGAAATTACCTAGGATAAAGACACATATAAAAACTGGGTGTTATACACTCTTGGAAAATGAAAAATAAGCCTTCTAAAATTAACATACATAAAATAAAATTCATTTTGCTTATAATTCTGATAAAATCCACATAAATGGGTATACTATCCCACTGTCTATTGTCCCGAATTATTTAAATCCAATAAATAACCCAAGAATAGCAAACAGTGCCTCTATATTTCTATGAATAGAAAATAGACCTCCTCAACTTTGCTCTATTCCTATAGTGTTCTATGCATTTGTGATATACTGAGAAACATTTAGAATTCTCATAATGAAAGCTTTTGAACTTTACAGACATTCTACTAAAACAAAATTATTATTAACAAAACATTTAGTAATATAACGCTGAGAAATTAGCATGAGATCATCATGGGATACTAATTCATTCAATCATTTAGTTAGTTAAGCCTTCAGTAAGTTTATAACTATAGTATTCTGTATATTTATCAAATTTCAATAACATTTATACCAATTTTCAATATAGCGACATTAATGTGTATACAAGTATATATGTATATACATTATTTTTAAATCAGTTCGAAATAATTTGTATTTCCACTTGCTAATGTACTTCTCACCAGAATACATTTTCTTTTAACGTGTTTTGCAAGCGATAAACGCTATGCAACTGCATCGGGATCTTTGCATAATTTGATTTTTCACCACAGAGAAAATGCAATTTCCTATTTTCAAATGCGCTAGCTTCTCGTTTTCCTCGTATTTATCATAAACTCTCAAAAGCTATTTTAAAAATCCTACAATATCAACGATAATTTGGCTTCGGATCATTAAATGTATTCCAGGTAGAGGAAAAATAGGAAGATGATAATTTGCAAATTGGATTTAAAGTTGGAATAGTCTCTCACATTATAGGAATAAATTTTAAATAGCTACTGATTCGTCATAAACTGGTCTAGAACTTCTATTGTGATCGTATTCCAACAATTACAGAAAACAGTTCCAGCCTAAATAAAACTCGATTCAAATCTAAACTTACATAGGACAAAATTTCAATCAATTTCAAATTAATTTCCAAATTAATCCTACTCCAACTTGAGTAAGAAACGAATTCGAGTTGAATGTGGAACTACTACGGATAGAGTTTAAAACCAGTTCGTTTCGAGTCTGTTTTGAGTTCCTGTCGTATCTGAATCGAGTTCCTGTCAAGTCCGAATGGAGTTCTTTTCGAGTCCAAATGGAGTTTCTTTCGAGTCCAAAAGGAGTTTCTTTCGAGTCTGATTCGAGTTCCTGTCGAGTCTGATTCGAGTTCCTGTCGAGTCTGATTCGAGTTCCTGTCGAGTCTGATTCGAGTTCCTGTCGAGTCTGATTCGAGTTCCTGTCGAGTCTGAATCGAGTTCCCGCCGAGTCTGATTCAAGTTCCTGTCGAGTCTGATTCAAATTCTCAGCGAGCCTGATTCGAGTTCCTATTGAGCCTGATTCGAGTTCCTGTCGAGTCTGTTTCCATTTCCTGTCGAGTCTGATTCGATTTCCTGTCTAATCTGAATCGAGTTCTTGTAGAGTCTTGTTCGAGTTCCTGCAGAGTTTTGTTCGAGTTCCTGTCGAGTCTGAATCGAATTACTGTCGAGTCTGCATCGAGTTCCTGTCGAGTCTGAATCGAGTTCCTGTCGAGTCTGAATCGAGTTCTTGTCGAGTCTGAATCGAGTTCCTGTCGAGTCTGAATGGAGTTCCTACCGAAACTGATTCGAGTTGCTGTCGAGTCTGAATCAAGTTCCTATCGAGACTGATTCGAGTTCCTGTCGAGTCTGAATCGAGTTCCTATCGAGTCTGTCTCAAGTTCCTGTCAAATCTGAATGGTTCGAGTTCCAGTCGAGTTTGATTCGAGTTCCTGTCGAGTCTGGTCCGAGTTCCTATCGAAACTGGTTCGAGTTCCTGTCGAGTCTGATTCGAGTTCCTGTCGAGTCTGATTCGAGTTCCTGTCGAGTCTGATTCGAGTTCCTGTCGAGTCTGATTCGAGTTCCTGTCGAGTTCCTGTCGAGTCTGATTCGAGTTCCTGTCGAGTCTGATTCGAGTTCCTGTCGAGTCTGATTCGAGTTCCTGTCGAGTCTGATTCGAGTTCCTGTCGAGTAGAATCGAGTTGTCTAGTATAAATCAACTTATCGATCCTAACAAGAGTTCTCATAGACCGAACCAAAATAGTAAATCAATTCGTCAAAACACATACAAACAAGAATCATTGTTGAACAATTGTAAACAGGAACAATCTTAAAAACAATTATTCTTTTGATCTTGCAAAGAGAAGTAGCTACACGATTTAGTATCATGATACTTGACCTTTTTCTTGTACATTCATATATCTTAATACCTTTATATCTCCGTTTATATGGCTGTCGATTTTTATACAATATTTATGACTTACATAAGAACTCGGTTTAGATGTATTATGTATTCGTAGAATAAACCGTCGTAAATTATATACGACGCTTAAAGTTATTGTAAAGGAAGCAATAAAACTAAACACGAACATGCTATTAAATAATTAAATTTTAGAAACTTCATCATAAAACTTCAACTAGATCGAGATTTCTTTCGTTAACTTTAATAAGACAACCCAACATACTTCAGATGGTATTGTAATTCTAAATGTGGGATAGGAAACCTTTTTTGTAGTAGTATAGAAAATCAGCTTTACGATGTATAAAATACTATGTTTATACTTCTATTTATTGCTTATGTATTCCTGACTCAAACTTGATTAAATTCATGAAAATCTAACATATAAAATTAGTATAACCAGATGATATAAACTTTCCATCTAGTTGTTTCAGATTATATTTTCAGAAAAAAAACTTACAAAAATAAGTATAAAACCAAATACGTTTCAGAAATAGGGACAGCGTTCATCTTCAGGAAGAAATAAAATTATATTTTATGTTAAACTCATAAAAACTTAAAAAAAACTAAAAATACCATTTTGGATTACCATTTTACACATTATCATACTACACTTTTGTGTAATTTAGATTAAATAGCTTTTAAATAAGAGTATATGTTTTGCTAATTTCATATTTTTAAACTTTGATAAATTTTATTTGTATGTCGTTAAGTAATTATCTTAGAATAATTAATAATTTTATTAATTTTAATTTACTATCATCAATTTTAACAGTTTTTATGCTAATAGAAAAAAGTTTATAACCTCTGTATTTTCAGGAAACAAGTTTACTAAGCAGTTTACTAATTGTACTGCGGTTAAGAATAGATAAAACAATTTATGATGCTGGAAGATCTTAATGTTACGTAATTACCAGATATATATATATATATATATCTATATATATATGTATATATATAATTCTTTCTTCTTATAAATACCTAAAAATGGACAAGTGTTTTATTTTCTATTTAAATTCGATCTCAGTGTTTTTTCTGTCTAAACCTTTATAAAAAAAATTATAAAAATAATAAATTAATAATAATTAGAATTAAAATCAATTAATATAAAAATGTTCTAAATTAACAAATTATGCAGCTGTGTATATTTCTCAAATTACTTTAGGGCAAACAGCATTCGTCAAAAACCATAATATTATATACAAATGTTCTTATGTTCAACTTCTGCGTCACGTATTAACTTATTTAAGATAAATATTAAAAGTTTAATTAAACTTTAATTCCAGTATGTCTAGTTCAAAGTATAATCTCAAATTAAGAACTTTCTCTACAACTTTACTTGTAACTGCAAAATTATTCGCGCAATAATCTAGAACTTTGATATGCATTATCGGGCACGTAACTTATGACAAACTTGAATTATGGGTGAGTTTTCACTAAATTTTGAATTTGCATATCTGTTAAGTAGATTGGTAAAGGAAAATATACATTCTAATATTATATTTTATAGCAAATTAATAACTATAAACGCAAAGTTCTTTTGTTAAACTTATCGTAATCAAGCAGCCATTATTCTAGATACTTTTTAGTTTTGTACTTGAACAATTACTGTTTTACTTTTACTTTTAGTTTTTAATTGAAAATTAATTTTAAGCAACTCAAATTGCTTTATATAACAACCTTCGAATTTCTAATTTAATTCTTGCTTATATAGCATTACTTGACACAATTTATCCAGTTACTTCATCCTCTATATATTTCCAAAGTTCTGCTCACCACAATTCTCTATTTTCACCTAAATATTAAATAGGTCCATCTGATCCAAAGTCTGGAACATAAATAAAAAATCAATCTGTAAATATATTTATCACGATTGAGAAAAGACGAAGAAACATGAGATGGGAACGAATAACGTGTTTTGAATTCATAATGACAAAGATAGTTCAGTTTTGTGGAAGACAAAGAACATATTTATATTTATTACAAACGAAAAGTGTTATTTTTGGTAAGTTCCAATCGAAAGCCATTTAGCCATTTATCCATTTAGCGTTATCAACAAGCAAGAAATGCCAGTAATCAAATTTCTTTTCTTTACACTAATAATAATCTTAAAAATCCAGGCCATTTTTTATCATTATTTACTATTCTCATGCAATTTTAATGCAAAAAACAATAATTATCAACAGTACACTATCTAGCTTCTTCAAAATGATCTGTAGTATTTCCAATAAAAGTTCGATTTTTTGTTGCTAAGTTTTAATGATTTTTTGTCACATATTCAATAAAATCAAGCCAGGTGCAAAAAAACCTGTCAGCAAACAGCCACAAGCGTTCGTTCCAATATAACGACTTGAAAAATATGCAAAATATGTATTCACCATGAAAAATAGTATTTTTATTCGACTACAAAAGTACGAATGTGAGTACAACATGAAATAACTCGACTACTAGAAAATGGTTTCTTATAGAACTTCACACAGAGATGATAGTAAAAGAAAATATTATTCTCTGAGACGGTTGGAAAATGTGATTTTTCGCAAAATCTTTGATCTGAGTTGGTAAGGTGACAAATGAAATTTGCACAGAGTGTAATTTCTTTAGCAGACATTGGTTAGAAATGAAAGGAATAAAGTGATGATGGAATTCAAAAATGTGTTTGGGGATAATAAGGAATCTTTTTCGCATTCTTTCTATTTACATCATAGAGTAGAGCGGGGTTTAAAGGTCGGCCAGAAAAAAACTTCACCACCGATATCTCAAAAACAAGTAAAGTCAAGGATATTTGAACAGCAATATTTGAAAGTAGAGAGAAGAAAGTGTAATCACCAATTGCATTGAATCGAATAAAATCGCTATCAGGAGATGAACGGCGGTGTTTGAAAATCCATGGCAAAAGTATTTTCTTGCGTTATTAGTTTGGTTGTGAGCACTGTTGTTTAGTTTACTAGTCTTGCAATAAAATATTATATTAGAATTATAAATTATATTATAAAATAATTTCAATTCAATTGTTTTATAAGTAATTTCAAGTTCGATTCAACTGTTTTTTATATAACCTCTAAAAAAAACTTACATGTGGGTGAGATCACAAAAGACCACCTAAGCCTTTACCTTGGCAAAGATGTAAACATTAAAAAACAGTAAATATAAAATTATATTGAATTGATTTAAAAAAGCAATTTTACGAGAGATAATAAATAGTTATTTCAACTCTGCTGATGATTTTTTCTCACAAAATACCAATTTAAGGTTATATGTAATATCTTATCTTTATATGTTATCTTTGTAAAAAATGTATCCATAAATTTATATTTTGCATTGGTTGATTAATGTAGCTATTATTTCGTGAAATACCTCTAAAATTAAGAATGGACATTGGATTTGTTTGCCCCCTGGCCTTCCATTTTACACAGCCTATGAGGTAAAATGGACCAGGTGACAAATTTTTGACCTGTAACAAAAAAAACACTGTAGGGTAAAAAGAACCAGATGATTTGTTATCTTTTTATTTTAGAAAACAGCAAAAACACATTTCTACAATAATAAATTAGCTGGGAGTTTTACTGAACATAGTCAGATAGTTTGTTTGTTATGTGTTATTTGTTGTAAAATAAGGGATTTGGTTTTCACATCTAATTGCTCAAAGCTAAATTGGACCTTTGTGCCT
>NW_020537205.1:0-22105 GCF_003426905.1 Ctenocephalides felis | reverse complement strand
TTTTTACCGGTTATTAATTTTATTCATCGAATGTTTAATTACGGTACGAAAGGTTTCAACAATTTGCTCCAAGGCACAATGCCATGTAATAATAGCAGTTATTCTCTATATTATCTTCTCGTGTAAGTTGCCTCTTATCCACATTGTTTTTTGTCATAGTCAATTCCTTTATTTTACTTTCCATAATAATAATGCAGAATACTCTTTTTTAACTTCCCGTAGGGCAAGTTATAGTAATCGCAAAAAAATCGAAAATGAAATTTTTTATATATCTTTACGTTTCAAATGCTTCTGAACATTTTGGCATACCTTAGAAAAAATGGATGTATGTGTGTGTGTGTGTGTGTGTATGTGTGTGTGTATGTGTGTGTGTATGTATGTACGTGTGTGTATGTATGTGCGGATACAAATTTTCGTCGACGATTTCGGGAACACGGATTAACCGATTTGAATAATTCAAAAAACATTCGATTCGTATTGATAAGGAGACGTGCTGATTAGTTTTTGGCGAAGGCAGGTCTAGCCGTTCCGAAGATACGGGGCAAAAAAGTGCCGAAAACGGTAACTCAGTTTTTAAGAGAACGGAGCATCCGATTTAAATAATTCAAAAAACATTTCACTTGTATTGACAAGATGAAGAATCGATAAAATTTTCATAAAGGTAGGTCTAGCGGTTTCGGAGATATGGAGAAAAAAGTAAAAAAAATAGCCATTTGGCGGTCAAAAATGATCATTAGGCATATGCACATCAAATTATCAGATATTTTATAGAGATTTTAACAATAAGTATACATTTTGTTAACATTCCTATAGGTTCCGTACCAATGCTTATGCGTTAGACAGCGACGCGGCGCTTACGCGCTTTATATTTGTGCCTATGCAGTTAAATCAGTACGATTGTTTTGAAAAAAAAAGTTCAGATCTTCCACAATATGTCAAAATAAAGAAAAAAAAAAAATTTCAAAAAAAAAAAATTAAAAAAAATTATTTTTTAAAATTTTTTTTTTCAAAAAAAAGTAATTTTTGTCCATATATATAGTTTCTCAAAAATCTTATTTTTTCAAAGTACATTTTTTTCAAAAATGTTAATCGTTTTTAAAAAATTAATAATTTTTGGTACGGAAAGTTCCAGCAATTTGCCTTAAGGCACGATGCCTTAATTCCTTAAGACAGAATTCCACTTACAGCTAGTTAAGTTTTGTTTTTGTTCATCACTTCTCGTAGTACTTTTTTGTCACTAAGACTTAACCGTCTTCTTTTAGCTTCTATATTTTACTCTAGCTTTACATATATTATAGTGAACCATGACTGTTGACCAAAGATATATGAAAGATCTTGAAGAAATGTGAATGTAAATTGTGGTTATTTTAATATGAAAACACGTAGTATCTCGATTTTTCTCCTCGGTCGATTATGTAGCAATGATCATATTGCGATGGCCATGCATGCATGCATGCATGCAGTTTGCATATAGAGGGAGTTCTCAATACGAAATAGTCGATAAATTAGTGTATCCAGTATGACAGGTCGGCCGTCTCTGCTCCGGATCATACAAGTATAGCACTGAATTGCTTCCGAGTGATGTGAATAACGTATTGTGTAAGATTTCGCATTTGATGAATAGTACATGAGAACGAGAGAAAGTTTCCAACTTGAAAACGCCACACTATGACGACGCCGTGTCACTAGGTAGTCGCTATTGTCAAGGTTCCGTCGACAAACTTTTATTCCACATACTCGTCAGCAACTTGCGCTCGCGGCTTGTTATCAAAAAAATTTTTGGTATGTTTATGCTAAATATTCCGTGCCAAAGTTAACTTGTTCGCTCGAGTACGATATTTGCACTAGTCCAAGTAATGCAGGTTACTTGAGTAAAGTTATGCTAACGAAGTGTATAGTCTTTTCAGTTGTTTGATGAAGACAAAGGGAATATGTATATACAATACATTGTATTTGCCATCTATTCAAAGCAGTGTATTTACCTGTATGCAGAATGTGATGAGTTGTAGTTGAAGTACCGACAACATGGTGTTTTAATTTTAAAGATACTTATTTATTCAATTATATTTTAATCAGTTTCATTTGTTTTTACTTATCTTAGATTCATTGCCTACCAGTAACATAGTCCTTTAATTAAGTATGAATTATAATTTGTTTATATAATACGGATAAAATGACATACATGGTTAGGACATACTGAGGTACAAATTTTTAAGAAGACTACTCACAAATAAATCACTTGATTTTCTTTGGGACATCAGCACATAAAATACGTGAGCTCAAATGGAGCATCGCAACCAACCTCCGCCGGACTCAGAACAGGAAAAGAGGGTTTTGCAATAAATGCAAGACTCTTCTTTTTACCTGTAGATGCTCTGTACTGTCTCTAGAAGTAGTTAGAGTGAAAGTTAAAAGCCAATCAGCTTTCACAGATTTCATTTTTTCCTCTTGGTCTCTAATGAACTACTGTATAGTTTTTGCAAAATAATCATTTTGCCCGAATGTGAACAAAAACGAATAATTAATCAGAATTCTATCAAACATCTGATAATTGCAATAAAATTGATCGAAATTACTAGTATAGACAAGAATTCATTGATTTTAATAAAAATTATTACAAATTAGTGGTGTATGGCATCGTGCCTCAAGGCAAATTGCTGGAACTTTCCGTACCGTAACCAAATGTTCGAGAAATATTAAATGTTTTAAAATGGATTATTGTAAATACTGTAACATTTTCTAATATTTATAAGAATTATATGAACTGAATTACAATGTTAACTTTATTTATTTGAAGTACATAAGTGATGTTTAAAACTTTAGCCAGAATTAAAATTGAAATCTGAATTATTTTCGATATACAAAAAAATTGAAATTATTTTTTTTTGCTAAAAGCAATTATTTTGTCAACGCAAGCAGAAAGTTTTTTGAATCATTCAAATCGGATGCTTGGTTCTCTCAAAAACTGGCATTTTTTGTACATTTAGCTCTGTATCTTGTAAATGGCTAGACTTGCTTTTGTCGAAAACTATTCGCCACTTCTCCCAATCATTACGAATTGAATGTATTTTGGATCATTTAAACCGGATGCTCTGTAACAGCCTTGGCCAAAAACTAATCAACACATCTCCCATCAATAGGAATCGAATGTTTTTTAAACCATTCAAATTGGTTGATCTGTGCACTCGAAAACATGAACGAAAAAATGCGAACACACAAAACATACACACTTCATACACTTTCTGAGGTATGCCAAAATGTTCAGAAACTTTCAAAACGTGAAGATATGCAAAAATTTTCATTTTTAATTTTCGGCGCATTACTATAACTTTTAACCATGCGGGAAGTTAATAACAATAAATAAGTCATAAAAAAGTTGCTCAAGAAATAAACTTATGGAGGCGCATACAAATATATTCTAAACAACTTCTACAATCAAAACGTTTTTAAACTCGAATTTTTACACAACCATATCGAATTAAATAGGAAACGATAAGAAATAATTAAACGTACAATACTTCCAAAATTGCGAATAGTTATGTACATAAATCATTCTATGGCCACATACTATTTTTTATAACGAAAACGTTTTCGTAACAATCAGTTACCTGAGATTTAATTGAGTTCAATTCATCATTGATTGAATTAATGAAATAATAAGTACATAACTGACAAGTACATTTGATTACACTTGTTTTCTGAAATAAATAAATTTAGTTTTTAAATATATGTAAATAATCGACTTCCCGGTTAATGTTGCTGATATATAATTTAAATTCAAGTTCGCGTGTGAACTTAATTGTTCACCAAGTTGTTTACAGATAAGAACCAATATCAAGTTGCATTTAAAAATTATACATTTAAAATACTAAATCATTATAAGTATTTAACTAAATGTAAGTGATATATTGTTTTAAGATAAGTTGCATTTGTAATTAATTGTACATAATCGACTTCCTGAGAAAAATTCTTGAATTATAATACCCCCAAGTTTGCGTGTGAATATTTAACGCTCGAAGTTGTTTACAAATACCTACCTATATCTAGTTAAATTCACACCATGAGATTAGATTTGAAACGACCGATCAGTCTTATTCCTGCCACTATCGAAATCTCTGTCTTAGTACTTAGTGAGAAAAATACTCGAGTTATAATTCATATCCCAAGTGCGCGTGTGATTAATTAACGCTTGAAGTTGTTTACAAATAAAACGGTTATTGGTATTAATCGTCGGAGCTTTTTGGGTATCAATTATTCAGTTGGCCCGTTATAAATCATTAGAGTGATTAATATGCTATGTATATAGAGCATACCCATTAAGGTAGGCGACAATGACATATGGGACGAAGAAATTTCGGTTAATTGACGACTCGATAATATTCCTGAGCAGTTATACATATTCCGTCAAGTCGTTCTGTATAATAGTTGCTTTGGCAGAGTTATGAACTGTCAAGAATAGTTCGTGTAACAACAGCAAGCGAGCGCTTTGAATAGTTCATGCTGCCGCAAAGTAAGTACTGAATGGCGCGGTACATTTGCAAATCATCGCGGCACCGATCCGTGTCGACGTTTTCAATAATAATTTAATTGATTATTAATACCGTCTCTATTGCTTTATAGAGGACGAAGGTAAAATCAGCTTTAGGCATTTCCACAGTTCCTTGTATACCTTTATTACAATGAGTTGTTTATATGAATATCGCTACCTTTGTTCTTATCACCAAGGTCTAGTTGTTACCTGCTACAAATGAATAAATTCATCACTAACAAAAAACCGCCTAATTTTTTTCAACGCTGATTTATGGTTTTGGAGTATAATTTGTCAATTTACCTCGCATAAATAAATATTAGGTTTTTTAATTTTTTAAATCCAGAAGTTGCTGTAATGTTTCTAAAAATGTCAACTTAGATCTCAAACAATGTTAACAAAAAAATTATTTTATTAATTCATATCACGTCATTAACGTATTTCAAATTTAAGGAATGGTACAATAATTATTTTACAAAATATAATATACTTTCATGTTCTTCATAATGTGATATCCGGCGCTTTTACCATTGTGACGAATATGATTGTAAGAGTTCCTTCTTTGGGGTCTATGTTGCTATGAAGTATATATTTTGCATCGTTTCCCTAATTTGGAGAGATTACCTAAGCACCCTAAATCGACCTCTTAAATATCATGGAATATTTACATGTGGAGGTCAGAAGTTAGAAGTAACTCATTTTTAATTTATTCTAATGTGGATATATGTTGGATAGTATTTGCTGGACCTTGTCTTCCTTGGCACAACAATACTGTTGGACCTTAAAAAACTGCTATTCTTGCACCACAAGAATCTGCATTATATAGATAAAAGGTAGGAGTGGAATTGCATTTTGCATTTTGCATTAAGCATTTTTAAAAGAACGTAATTAAAAGAAGATTTGCTGAGGGATTGTTTTTGCAATTACATAACTACAGGATCATAAACAAACGATTTGACAACACGGTCCTGAACGAAACAAACACGTGGTTCCTAAATAGCGTGTCAAAATTTCTTAAAAAATGACAAGATCCCATCGTTTTTTAATTTCTCGTAAAATTTCAACATATGTTAAGAACTGCTTTATAAAATCGTGACATTCCTATCTTAGACTCCGAAGAGTCAATACATAGTTTCGACTACTTATTAAAAGTTATTCATGTTTATTTTTGTGATTTGCCAATTGTGATGTTAAAAAATATATATTATTCCACTGTGAATATACTCATACCTTGGAGTAATAATGTTTTCATCTGTTTTATTAGAATACAAAATTGTGTTTTTTATCATTATTGTTCTTCTATGAAATTTATTACATATTATTTATTTAGTTTTGATTTTAATTGCGACTGATGAGTCAAATTAATACTCGAAACGTGTGCAAGATTTAAAAAATAGTTAACCGAAATTAGTTTTGTCCTTTTAATTCAGGCTATAACCAACATCCTCAATTTGTTATATACGATGGTAAATTTGATAAAAAGTACATTTCCATATTTCAAAACTACAGTAAAGAATATATTTCTGAAGTATTTTCTTAACAATATTCATATAACACTCAAAAGTATTTCACGTTCACTTCCTGAAGTGAAGAGTAAGCTATATTCCAATAATCGCGCATATATACTTTCTAGTAAAGATGTAAATTTTGAAATATATTAACATAATGACTTTTCATATCCCCTTTCTCAGTATTATTGTTACAAGTCGCAAGACACCTAGTGAAAAATTCGGATAATTGAAAAAGTTCTCTGAGCATGCATAATATTACTTCCCATAAAATATATTCACCCACAATTTGAATATATTTTAAAGGACGTGGCTTCTCAAAGATGCTCGGGGATGGAAAAAAATTAATGTGTTAGAAAGGGTGCTTTTAATGCTTCAATGTTTCATTATACGTATACGTATAATTGAATTTGATTACCGTTATAAAAAATAAGTAATTATTGTTTATTAAAGCAGTCTCTTGTTAAAAAATTGTAGAGTATATATTTTTATTTCTGAATATACGAGAACTTGTCGACTTGTCTACTAACAAGTAGGATCCCAGGTTTACTGTTCTGGGATTTTGCTGAAACTTCTCTTGGTGATGAAGTTCATTGTCAAACCGAACACTTTAAAATATCATAGGCCTATGAAAAGTGGTTTAATTATAAAAATGAATTGAAGTTTTTAAAAAACTACAACGCACGCGGTGTTTAATGTGAATAATATTATAAGTAGTTAAATGTGGCCTTTTGTCTTAAGGCAACTTGCATAAACTTCCCGAAATGTGTAATAATTGACCGAAATTGAGATTTAGATATTTAAATAAAATTTTCAACAGCACGATTACATATATTATGTTCGTGTTCTTTAATATTGATTGATGGTTACATCTTTTACACAACTAGAGAAGTTCTATAGACTGCTCACTTAATTTTTTTGCTAATTCGAAAGCCATTTCATATGGCTTGACCGATCTTTTAGCAAACCTAATCTTGAATCCTCTATATCGAGTTTTTTCTAATGAATTTTAAATTTGTGAAATTCATATTTTGACTTACCAGAGTTTTCTGGAACAAACATTGACCAGAAATTAAAAATTAAAATCAAACGACTTGTAAAAAATTAAAAATTAGGAACATGACATCTATCAACATAAAAAGTTTCAACCAAAACTTTTTTTACAATAGTTAATTTCGAAAGAACTGCTCGGCCGATCTTTGACCAAAACCAATCCCAAATATCTTTCTAATAGTTTTTGAATTTTTGAAATCGATTCCGAATTTGTGGCTAAATCATGCACAAAAATTTTTGAGTTTTCTGCTGATCACAAAGAAACGGCTCGGCTGATCGTTGTACAGAACTGAGAAACGATAGTTCTTATCGAGTTACTTCGCCACAATAATACAATTTTCACTAATTTTTCAAATGCTACTAATAGATAGGTAAATACAATGCAATTTTTGTACAATTCCAAAGTGACCTACTACAACGATGATGTTCAGTGATATTGGGTAGTTTGTTTCAAAACTGAACTTCAATATTGAAAATCAATCGATACTTTCCCGAATATTTTTTTCTCGATGTACTGGGTGAACATCGAACATGAAGTGGCGCTCATCAATCGTGCATGAACTTATTGATTTTTTTCTCAAACAAATAACTACGTCCATAACTATGGCGATATTCTGACGTCACGTGGATTCTAAAGGTTATAAGGCACTATAGCAAGTACCATTGATCGTGTGTTTATAAATAGTGTAGGGGTACCTACCTTCTGATTCATGGCCGCAATGGAGCGACACGGTATTCGTTTGTTTAAAAATTCATCACGACGTATTTTTTGACGATTTCAGTTGATTTAATAAAAAAATTGCGAGGCAAAATTGAATCACATGTGTAGTTTGGGAATTATTCAGAAGAGTGTTGTTATGTAGATGTTGCGCGAGAGAGGACAGTAAGAACTGTAACTTTTACAAAGCTTATTTCTAAATTCCTATAGAAGACGTTACACAATTCGTAAAAAAATCTTAAATGATTTTGTTTATATAAATATATTTGCAGACATAATCATTTAGATACTATTCTTTTACTATTTATCATCGTATCTCTTCAACCGCTGGACTTTTCTTCAGCAAAACAGAGAGCTTTCCTGAATATCAGTAGGAAGAGAGTATTTTTTCAATCTTTTAAATTGATCGATCCGTCGTTCCAAAAGAATTGCCAACTTTCATCAGAATATACATACGTACTTGAATACACATACATAAACAAATACATTTTTTACTTAATTTAATGTGCCATTTTTTCGCCTAGTTTATTTAAAGTAATTTTTTGGCGGATTTAAACCATAATAAATATTAAAAATTGATTTTATGGCAAATCAAACACGCGCTGTGAGTGTCTAGTGATCTTATACCTAGTTTCAGTGTGATTAATCAGTGTTTTTGTGTAAATAATTTTTGACAAATCACTGTGCTAACTTTACACAACTTAGAGAAGTGTCACCCTGCGTGGGACACTATGGACAAATTTTCCATTACGGAAACATATAACGTGCTTTACGACGATTCACTAACATGTTCTGAATATGTCAATGAACAATTGCGTCTGAAGGAAACAGAACTTTCGTCTGCTAATAAGCATATTTCAACATCAAATACCAATATGGACGTCGATCTAAAGCAAGTAGCCAATATTGAACAAGCTATTCAATGCATTTCACAAGACCCTGCAGTGACTGCTTCAAAGCTGGTATGTAGTCAAAATCAAAATATGCCCAAACAATTAACTAAGGTTCAAACATACAATACGGAAAATATTTGTACAACTAATCCGAGACATTCGTGGCAACTTGTTACAACAAAAAAAATTGTACAAAGTAAGAAGCGTAAATTATCTGATGATACTAATAGCACTCCGGTAACTCTGTCAAATAGATTCGAACCGCTAAATAGCATAAATCAGTTGCCAAGCACTATTATCAATACTACCAATAATAATGATTTCTCAACAACCAACCAAAGACCTCCACCGATTTTTATTTACGGCGTCGACAATTATAAAGATATGATGGACGAAATCAACACTATTATTGATATCGAACAATACACTTTCCGCTCCTTAAATAATAATGTAACTAAATTAATGTGTCAGAATTCTGATGTTTTCAGAAAACTAACTAAACATTTGCGTGCAACAAATGTTATTCATCATACTTATCAACTAAAAGAGGAAAGGGCGTATCGTGTTGTAATCAGGTATTACATCATACCACAGATTTAGCAGAAATCAAGAATGAGTTCGTGAGGATAGGTCATGAAGTAAGAAACGTTACAAATATACTACACAGAGAAACTAGAAAGCCACTAAATTTATTTTACCTTGATCTTGAACCCGCAAAAAATAACAAAGACATATACAGCGTAACAAAGATTCTTAACAACATAATTCGTATAGAACCGCCACACTATAATAAATCCGTTGTGCAATGCAAAAGATGCCAACAATTCGGTCACACTCAACGTTACTGCAATAAGCCGTTTACTTGTTCCCGTTGTGGTAACAATCATACTACATCAGACTGCAAGAAACCTGAAAATGTATTAAATTTTTGTACAAATTGCGACGGAGATCATGCAGCTAGTTATCGTGGATGCCCAGCATATAAGAAGGTATATAATCAAAAATTTCCAAAAATGAATCATAATACACCACAAACGTTTATAAACCAAAAATCCAACAACAGACATACGGTTAATCCAACTATTACCACTAACCTGTACCCGAATCTAAATCCAAATCAGATCGCTAATCAAGGTCACCCTCGAACATATGCACAGGCGTTAAATAACAACGTTAATCCAGAGTCTGCTTCAGGCATATCTGCAAGCTTCGCTCAGTTCATGCACGAATTCAAACAGATGTTTAATCAATTAATTCATCAAAATGGTGTGGTTTTAAACCTGCTAACAACTGTATTAAATAAAATTAATCCGTAATGGCTAAATTTATAAGAATTGCACTTTGGAATGCCAATGGGCTCCTACAGCACAAGCTAGAATTAACTACTTTCCTCACTTTGAATCACATTGACATAATGCTAATAAGCGAGACCCACTTTACTAGTTTCTCTTTCTGCAAGATTCCGAATTACACACTACACTATTGCAATCACCCGGATGATACGGCTCATGGAGGATCAGCCATACTTATTCGAAATACAATAGTTCACACCGAACTTCCTCCGTACCAAAAAGAACACCTACAAGCAACAACAATACTTGTCAGTATGCATCTTTACAAATTATCAATCTCAGCAGTGTACTGCCCTCCACGACATAATATCAAGCAAACAGATTTTGAACAGTTTTTCCATCAATTGGGTGCGAAATTTCTTGTAGGTGGTGATTTTAACTGCAAGCACACTTCTTGGGGATCACGTCTGATCACAAGCAAGGGTAATGAGCTCCTGAGAACCTTAAATAATAATAATTATTCATTTCTGTCCACTGGAACCCCGACATATTGGCCTAGTGATCCTCAAAAAATACCAGACCTGCTCGACTTCTTTATTTTGAATAACATAAATGAGAACGTGATGAATATTAGGCCATCATACGATTTATCCTCAGATCACTCTCCAATTGTTTTAACTATAGGAATAACAGTTATACAAAAAATAAATTCGAATATATTACATAGCAAATATACAAATTGGGAAACATTTCGAGAAGTTTTGAAAGAGCGAACAAATTTACATATCAGTCTCAAAAGCGACGCTGAAATTGACAAGGCTACTGAAGATTTGCTTCAACACATTAAGACTTCAATTCAAGAAGCAACTCCTAAAACTCAAGCATCACCTGCATTCCAAGATATTCCGTTGGAAATCAAAGAGCTTATTCGGAAAAAAAGACGTGCTAGAGGTAAATGGCAACAAAATCATAGACCTGACGATAAAAATACATACAATAAACTTTGCAGAGAACTTAAAAGCAAACTTAGGCAAGTCAGAAATGAAAATTTTGAAAAGTACATTAATAATCTATCAGGATCAGATAACTCGATATGGAAAGCAGCTAGTAATGTGAAGAAGCCTAAATTCTTTTCTTCACCTATTAGAAACAGTGCTAATGATCCTTGGGCAAGAAGTGAAGAAGACAAAGCGCACCTATTTGCTAAATACTTGTCTAATGTTTTTAAACCATTTGATTCCACCATTGATAAAGAGATTGAAGAAGAATTGCTTAAACCTCTACAGTCTTCACAATCTTTCAAACCTATCAAACCCAAAGAAGTCAACTCTCAAATCCAGATGTTAAATACAAGAAAATCGCCTGGTTTTGACAAAATAACAGCAAGGGCGTTGAAAGAACTTCCTAAGAAAACGATTGTTTTAATAACTTATATATTTAATGCCATACTAAGAGTAGAGTATTGGCCAAAATCATTTAAGACTGCCCAAATATTAATGATTCCTAAAAAAGGGAAAAACTTGACTGAGGTATCTTCATATAGACCAATATCCTTGCTTCCCGTAATATCTAAACTGCTTGAAAGGATCCTTTTGGACCAAATCAACAACGAGCTTCCTTCAGATTGGATCCCCTATCATCAATTTGGCTTTAGACGTGAACATTCGACCACACAGCAAGTTCACAGGGTTATTGACACTGTACTCAAGTCATTTGAAAATAAGCAATTTTGTAGTGGTGTTTTCCTGGATGTTCGACAAGCATTCGATAAAGTTTGGCACCCAGGACTTTTATATAAAATTAAAACATACCTTCCATCCAGGTATTATGGGATTTTAAAATCCTATCTACAAGATAGGATTTTTCAAGTGAAAGTAAATCAAGTAACATCTGATTTTCACAAAATAATGTCAGGTGTTCCACAAGGTAGTATTTTTGGACCCTTCTTATATGTATTATACACAAAGGACCTCCCATTACTTGAAAATCTGACAATTGCTACATTCGCTGACGATATTGCCATACTAAGCAGTAATCACAGTGCTGATCAAGCTTCCCGACAAACGCAAGAACTTATCAATGAACTAGAAATGTGGCTTGCTAAATGGAAGATTTGCATAAATGAAACCAAATCAGTTCATATCACATTTACCCTGAGAGAGGGTACGTGTCCTCCAATTTATTTAAATAACGTCCAGATTCCGAAACAGAACATAGTGAAATATCTTGGTCTCCATTTAGATAGCAGACTTACTTGGAAAAGCCATATAAAAACAAAAAAGCAGCAAATAATGATCAAAATAAAAGAATTTGATTGGCTACTGCGTAAAAAGTCGAAGCTCTCTGTCGAAAATAAGTTGCTGCTATATAAATCGATTATTAAACCAATCTGGACCTACGGAATTGAGCTCTGGGGATGTGCTTACAAATCCAATATAGCTATAATGCAGAGAACTCAGTCAAAAATTTTACGTTCAATTCTTAATTCTCCGTGGTACGTGACAAATGAGACCATTCACAGCGACCTCAATATGAAAACGGTGCAATTAACGTTTAAAGAAGTTAAAGAAAAATATAAGCGCAAACTGGACTCACATTTGAATCCTTCTATAGTTGACGTTACTCAACCTTTTGGCATTAGGAGGTTGAAACGACAATGGCCCCTAGACTTAGTCTTAGATTAGGTCTAATATATCATACTAATTGTAAAACTGAGAAGTTCTCATTGGAGTTCTTCTTAGGCATCACTCATAAATTTTGTCATTTTAGCTCATAGGAATCTTTATGTATTTCTGATTGCTAAATAAAACTGAGTTCAAAAAAAAAAAAAAAATAAAAAATAAATACAGAGTTTCTACATTTGTCGTATATCCAAAACAACTGGATCATCTTTTGCAAAAAAAATTATTGGCTCTTCACACTGTCGGTGAAAATCAATTACTGAAACGTTCCAATTTTATTAATTTGCTCCTAAAAACGTGGTAGAAAAGTTGTATTAGAATATTGTATCATATATTTACTACGGCTACACATACAGACAAGAATACATATATAGAGGGTAGTCTCTCTATATATTTTATAGAGGTAGTCTCTCTATATATTTTAATTAAAAAAAACTTTGACTAACATAAAAATATTATATATTTTTATATATTGATAATTTTGCATATAGTTTCGGTTTTAAGACAATAAGTTAAAAACAATCGATATTTTTTGTAACCAACTTGATTTAAAAAGAATCTATTTTTTATTTATCTTCTAGATTTATATTTATTTAATTTGTATTTAGTTTGTTATATTTGAATATTTATTTTAATATATTTGAAAATAATTATCAGGTATACGTTATTTAATTGTTTTGTAAGATGTATTGTTATTAATAAGTTAGATTTAACAGTTTCTTTATATAACCTCTATAAAAGCTTACGTATGGTTGGGGTAAAAAAGTACAACTAAACCTATATATAGGCAAAGGTTTAAACAATAAGAAATAGTAAATAAAAAAAAATACAACATTAGGTTGACAATGAAATCTTTGCAAAAAATGTTTCTATATTATTTCACATTGGTTAAATAATATAGCTATTATTTCGTGAAATTAATTCAAAATTAAAAAAAAACGATTTATTTGATCCTGTCTGCTCCTTCTTATCTTAGAAAAATAGTATAAAACAAACATTTCTATAATTAACAATAAACTGATAATTTTACTGAACACAGTTCGACAGTTGTTTGATTGATACATGTTATGAGATGTCATGTTATTCATTCAGTTTAGATAGTATAATTACTGAAAATAAAATCGGACCAAATTGGTATGACAAATTGATTGAAATATATTTAAATCTGAAAGCAAGATAATAAATATTCTGCGATTTATGGAAAGTAAATAAATAAAATGTTAACTAATAATAAACTAATGGTGCATGGCATTATGCCTTGAGGCAAATTGCTGGAACTTTTTGTACCAAAAATTAAAATTAAAAAAAAAACTTAAAAAATTAAGGGACCGATTCTGCCGCATAACAGACCCATGGTATGGCAAGGCTATGTTATGAAGAACTTTCCATACAAATTCGTTCTAGAGATTGTCAAAAGCCATGTGATCGCTGTGCAGTCAGGCGTTTTTCTCAGATAGTAAGATAGAAAACATAACCCAGAAACCGCACAAATGTCAAAAGAACAGATCTTAGATAACAAGGTCTTTTGACTCAAGTTCATAACATACGAGGGATGTTACAGTTTGTGTAAAACGCCTAAATGCACAGCAAATACATGACATTTTGACTGTATTCAGTATGATTCAGTGGCATAATGTATGGAAGTTAGAGCGTAACATGGCCTTGCCATAATATTTGTCTGTTATGCGGCAGAATCGGTCCCTAAATTTTTGTGAATTTAGAAATTTCTGAAAAAATTGACTGTCTTTGAAATTGTTTTCTATATTTTGAAATTCTTTGAAAATCCTGAACTTTTTTTCAAATCAATCGCACTGCACAGCTATTTTGGAGTCAAAATATTGAAGCGCGTAAGCGCCGCGTCGTAGTCTAACGTGTAAAACATTGGTACGAAACCCATAGAAATGTACACAAAATTTGTACTTATTATAATCTCTATAAAATATCTGATAATAGGATGTGCATATGTCTAATGATCATTTTTGATTGCCAAATGGCATAATTTTTTACTTTTTTTAATTGGATCTTCGCAAACGCTAGATATGCTTTTCCAAAAAATTTACCATTCAATTTCGTTAATTAACAATCAACTAAAACTGCCACAACTGCCTTCTCCCACACACTGATAAACTATTTTTAAAACTCCCACACACTGATAAACTATTTTTAAAACTTTTTGTCCCGTACTTTTAAAACGAATAGACCTGCCTTTGCCAAAAACTAACCAGCACGTCTCCTTATCAATAGTAATCGAATGTTTTTTGAATTATTCATATCGTTTGATTCGTGTTTTCAAAATCGTCGACAAAAAATTGATTTCACACACACACACACACACACATAAGACCATTTTTTCTAAGGTATGCCAAAATGTTCAGAATCCTTTGAAACGTAAAGATATATAAAAAGTTAAAAAAACAGTGTATGAATGTAATTAAATGTGTAATATATTGTGTATCATAAATATTCAATATTAATTTTCTCAGCAATGTAGCATAATTGCGAAACAAACCGCCGCCGAACGTACCTAGTGCAGCCCGAATCGGTTTTACTGACAAGTAGCTCGGGCTCGGGCTGTAATCATCGCGTATGATTTTCGAAGCAGCCGTGGCACCTGCACGGAAACATCAATAGCTGCATTGACAGTTGCTTTGATAGATTCGTAATACGTATATCGACTTGATTCGTTGCTATAATTAAAATTTACGATCGATACACCGCTAGTGTTATTTCGTGTTTTTGATTTTTGCTACGCGAGTACGTAGACAGCGTATTTTTGAAGTCGTTTTATTACGCAATAATAGTACCAGTGGTGTATTTTGTACTTCGAAGCGAATTCCCCACTTCCCGTGGGGTAAGTTATAGTAATGGGCCGAAAATAAAAAAAGAAAATTTTTGCGAAGAAAGGAAAAACGATGCCACTCACCACTAGATTTTTAGTATTTCTAATTTTTAACTTTCCAGAGGGTAAGTTATAATAATCTAAAAAAAATTAAAAATAATTTTTTTATATATTTTTACGTTTCAGAGGTTTCTGAACATTTTGGCATACCTTAGAAAAAAATGATGTGTGTGGAGACAATTTTTTGTTGATGCACGGATGAACCGATTTGAAAAATTCAAAAAGCAATGGATTGCTATTGATAGGAATTTGTGCTGATTAGTTTTTGCAAAGCCAGGTCCATCCGTTACGAAGATATGAAGCAAAGATTGCAGAAAATAGAAACCGAGTTTTTGAAAAAAAGAAGTATTCGATTTGAATGTTTCAAAAAAATATTCTGCTTGTGTTGACAAAACAATTATTTTTGAAAAAAAAGTTCATTTTTTTTTTCAAAAATATATTTATTTGTTTATCGTAAATAATTCAGATTTTAGTTTTAATTTTAATTCTGGCTAAAGTTCTGAAGCTCATGTATATACTTTAAATAAATAATTTTAACTTTGTAATTTAGTTTATAAAACTCTTATAAATATTAGAAAATGTTTCAGTATTTATAATAATCGTATTAATATTATAAATAATCTATATTAATATCTATAATAATCTTATTAATATTCCTTGATCATTTCGTTACGGTACGGAAAGTTCCAGCAATTTTCCTTAAGGCACAATGCCACTCACCACTAGTTTTTTAAGTATTTCTAATGTTTAACTTCCCGGAGGGCAAGTTATATTAATCGCAAAAAATTAAAAATGAAAAGTTTTATATATTCTTACGTTTCTAAGGTTTCTGAACATTTTGGCATACCTTAGAAAATATGGATGTGTGTATGTGTGGGGGTGTGTGTGTATGTATGTATGTGCGGATACAATTTTTCGATTTATAAAAATCATTCGATCCCTACTCATAAGGAGATGTGCTGATTAGTTTTTGGGAGAGGCAGGTTCAGCAGTTTCGAAGATACGGGGCAAAAAGTTCCAAAAATGGTAATTCAGTTTTTAAGAGAACGGAGGGTCTGATTTTAATCATTCAAAGAAATATTTTATTTATATTTACAAAAGAAAAAACTGTTCAAATTTTTGGAAAGCAGGTCTAGGGGTTTCAGAAATCGAGTAAATAAAGGAAGAAAAAGCCATTTGGCGCTCAAAAATGATTATCAGACAAATGCATATCAAATTATCAGATATCTTTTAGAGATTTTATTAATGTGTACACATTTTGTGCTAATTTTTTGGGTTCCGCAACATTGTTTATGCGTTAGACTGCGATACAGCGCTTACGCGCTTCATATTTCGTCTCTACGCAGCTAAAGCAGCGAGATTGCTTTGATAAAAAGAACAAAACCTCAAACATATTTCAAAATATAACAAAACTTAAAGCTTTTTTAAAAATTTCAATTTTTGGTACGGGAAGTCCCAGCAGTCTGCCTTAAGGCACGATGCCATGCACTACTAGCATTTTAATATTGTTGAAGTTGGAAGCTCTCATGTTGTTTATTTCGAAAGTACAATATTCAAAGTAGTATTATATTTTAAAAATGTAATTAATTAATTTACAGTTAAAATTGTTTATATAGTCCTAACAAGCATTTAAAACAATATTTTATGTTTCTTATAATACATATTTTTGGTAATGTACCTTTTATGACAGACAGATTGATACACGGAGATAAACCAAAAACGACAATATATTTCCATTATGAATTTCACGAGCACGTCAATGAATGAGTGAATTAAATCTATCATTCCTTTGGTCTACCCTATATAATAAAACGTACAAATTGATTACCTTTCAATCTTATTTAGTGGTATATTTACGATGAATAAATCATAATGAGTACGTTTTCCTTTTGATTAATTGCGAAGGAAACTCGATGTTGCTTTTCTGATTGTATTGTATGAGAACTGATCCTCGAAGTTCTACAGAAGTATTATAATTGCTTGCGTCTAGACCGAAATATAGATATGTCGATTTATCTTTATAATGTTTTTTGTGATTTGGCATTTTTGGATAAACCTAGTAGATTAGTTCATATTTATTATAATGAACCGTTTTTATAGTTTATAAATGTGTAAAAAATATTCAAATATACAATTTGAATAACATAATTAATAACATTGTAATGCGAATTTTTAGGAAACTAGTCAAAAATAAATAATAAAAAAAATACTTTTTTATATTTTCAAGTACATATGTTTGTAGTTATGAGACATTTAAAATTTTGAAAATCACTATCTCTGTACCGATATTTCACAATTCTTTTAATTTAATTTCATTTTTAATTTTTTTTTAAATTTTGTTCAATAATAAATTTTAGGAATTAAATAATTTGACAATTTAAATCGGGTTTTACGTGTACATTGCTATTTTGTTTAAATGCTAGATTTAGGTATTTGCAACTATTTGGTAGTCACTTTGCAACTTTAAATATTTCATTATTTTTAAAACATATTACTTGTTGTAATATTATTAATATGGAAGTTATGTAGTAGTCTAAATATTAGTAATTCCTTATTATTTAAAATAAAAATTAAATTAAATTATTAAAAAAAACTAACAAACTTTAAAATTTTGAGGGTATATTTATACATGTTTTGAGAATACACAGTAAAATTTTCGAAATAAAATATTAAATATTTTTGAAATGACACGCAATCTCCGGCGGCGCCAAAAAGAGATCTTCTACTGCTGGAGTGATTGGAGCCTTCTTCGTCGATAAAACATAAAAAAATCTCGTTAAACTAAAACATACTGTCTGTACGATGACCTTCGGGCAAACAAAAAATAACAAATTGACAAAATGGCGGCATGGTGAAAAAAAGCTAAATTTTTCCCAAAATTTTGGTCGTTTTTGGCCTGCCAAAATTCGATTTTTGATCAGATCAAAAAACTGGAGGGTCATCGTATGGAAAACTATATAGAGGAGACGCAAAAAAAAATTATAGCGATCGAATCATTTGTTTCCGAGTAATCACTCCAGCAAATTCGAAAAATGCTGTTTCGAGAAAAACGCGTTTAAAGATAAAATTATCGTTATACTTTATACTATATATATACTCTTTTAAATGACAGTAACTCAAAAACTATTCATTTATTTAGTATGTTATTTTTTAAGGTATTACCTATCGAAATATGGAAAAATTCAAAATTAGATTTTTTGAAAATTCATACTAGATGTGCACCTTAAAGTACATGTTGAATAGTGGTGTCATATGTTAGTTTTCAATTTCAAACCTTATCCTCCGGGATTTAAAATTTCATAGGGGCATACAGGTCTGCGGGTAAGAAGGCCCACCACCGATATCTCAAAAACAAGTAAAGTTATGATTTTTTTATTTTAACAATAATGTTTGAAAGTAGAAGGCAATATGTGTATATCCAGTCATCGCCTTGATTACTACAACGTCATTGTCAAATGTTTTAAAATCTATAACATTTTTTTTTTTAATTTTAGTTTTTTTGGTTATGTGCGCTGTTGTTTAATTTACGAGAAAATAATATGATTTTATGTATACGTTATTTAATTACAAGATATATTTTTATTTTTAAGTTAGATCTAACATTTTTTAAATTACCTACATAAAAGCTTACTAGTGTTTGAGGTAAAAGGAACCAAAGTTTTATTGAACATAGTCAGATAGTTGTTCGTTTGATTTGTGGTATTTGTTGTGATGTAATTCGATTGTTTTCACAATATACAATAAAGTCAAATACAACAAAGGCTAGCAGCAACTAGTCCCGGGTTCGCTGGTTCGATTCCCGCTACCACCGTAGCCCGACGTCAGGCAGCTTTGATGTCAAATTTTCACTTGGGGTTATAGATCACAATAAAATTCCAAGTGGAAATCGTCCTTTGTGGACATAGCTGCAACATCCAATCATATGTTAACTATTAGACGCAAGAGCTAATATTAAAAATAGCCCACACATAAGAGAATAGTAAATCGATGGATTGCTTCTCATGAAATACATCAGTAGTCATAAGTCATGAACAAAACAAACAGCTTATAGAAGATATAAGAGTTCTGATTGCTGTTCAAGAAATAAAAAAAGTCAAATTGGACCTTCGTGTCCCTCTGACCCTAAGTGGGATAAATAAAGTGTAAAAAAGTGAATTGTAAAAATTTTTCCATCTGTTCTTGAACAATAATTGAAACTTTAAGCAAAATAACACGAGCCGAACTTTTCCTCCTAAAATATCTTTGGAGGAACCTAAGCCTAATAGCAAAACAATCTGGCTGCTGCTCAGTATATATAAAGTAATTCTATTCGTAATTGCATTGCTTTTACGAACAATTCGGTTCGACTGTATACGAGTAGCACTCGCGTTGATATTTGATATCCTCGAATCGGTTTCAGCCATTGCCATGGCTGATCTGATTTCATCGGGTTTCTGTATTGTTAGTCCGTGTTTCCGCTGTTGTTCTGCGGCCAGCCTTTAGAACGGAAACTACTGGAAACCGAATAGGCTACTTCCACTGCGATCCAACGGTTTCAAACTGTTTCCGACGGACTCGATCGATTTGTTATTACTGGAAACTCCGAAAAATTGATTGATTCATGTTGTCTTCATTATAAAATGCTTCTTGAGTTAATTTTTGATGCCGATATCTTATTAATTGTCCTAGCTGTATATGGTATAATAACAGTGTTACATTTTCTAGAAAAGGCAATGTTTGAAGATTTCGTGTTCATCACTTCAACACTTTTTTATAAAATATCGCAAATGTGGCGTGTGTTATTTATATTTATAAATAGGTCATTTCCGACCTCGCAAGTAATAGTATTGATTTTTAATTATCATGATTAAATTAGTAAAATTTAATCCCATGCAGTTTGAAAATTATTTTTATATTATAATTATAATTATAATTATATGACCTTTAAGTACAATCTAAAACTTTGCAATCTATGGCCATTTTTCGGTCATCATGGTTAACTTTTATTATTTTTGTCATTTAAACTTGGGAAACATAATCGTAAATAACATTGCTAAGACTATATTTAAAAATAATGACAAATTTGCCTCGAGCTTTTTTAGAATTAAGACTATAAATTTAGAATTTTCAAAACTGATCGACATTAAAAGACCGGTCTCTTTAAAAAACATACTAAGTACCCTGGCAAGTTTCTTTAAAAGTTGGCGCATTTAATCATGATAGCAAAATGGACATCACTTGTTATTTCATACTAAAAAGTAGAGTAAAATATGTGTTTTGGCTGAATTCCCATCCTTAGTCCTAGAATTTCCTAAAGTTATAAGAAAATTTTACACTATTCATAGTATGAAGATATCCACTGCAATAAGATATTGTCCTACAAGCATTGCAGAAACAACAGAACAAAAAAAATTTTTTTTTTTATTTTAGAGTATGTTTACGATCTATTTTGTATTTGGAATTACATAACTATTAAGAGTTACTACTGAATTTGTATTTTTTTATTTATTATTTAAAAAGCGATAAAAATTAAGGATACTATAAGCTTAATTAACCACGTAGTTTTTATAAACGGCAACCCAAACAGTTGTGATATCTTTGATGAATTTCATTATTATAATTTCTGCAATACTGATGATTTTTAACTGATGCAGTTATATATTTCTAAGTAAAAATTGAAACAATGACTGCTTAACATTAGGCTGTCTGATCCAACGAGGACCTACAATAAAATTCCATAGCTTTAACCGCTATTTTACGGGGGAGATCAAATCATATATAAAATGACTTTTTTGATAAAAAGTACCTATAGGCGGCCTTCAATTATTAAATGAGAAACAGATATTTTAAATTATTATTTTCTATATTTCACTTCAATCACAACTATTTGTTCTCTAAGATGCGCTATGTTTCTTAACCTACAAGGAGAACCTCAGGTTTACCTCTTCTGGGATTTTTGATGAAACTTTGCATGATGATACAGTTTTATAGTCAAACTGAACACCCAAAATATTATAGGCTTAAGAGAAGTGGTTTTAATTTTAAAAAATTAAGTAAAGTTGCGAAAAATAGACCGCGCGCATACGTATACGTACAGGGTTCTATATCAATATGTCTTGATATCTGCGCTAGTTAAGCACTAAAATTATAGATTATATGCTTTAATGTGTTTTTCTAGATTATTTAATATGCATTTGCATTAAAACTGAGTTGTAACTGGTTGCAAAAACTTGAATTTTTATATAAATACGTTTAACATATCAGCAAAAACTGCAATTATTCTATGTGGAAATTAATTGGATATTCATCCCATTAAATATATTGTTTTCCTTTTAGGAGTGACTAATTAATACTTCTCCTTATAAATTATCTTAACGAATTTCTTGTATACACAAATGTTACTACGGTCTCTGACTCGGTATATCGGCTTCAATTACCCAAACACAGCAATTCCTTGTCGAACACCTAACCATCTGACGGATACGAAAAAGAAGGAACACATTTTAGTCGCTCTCGGAATCACGTCATTTCGCGAGCGTTGTAATGAACGCGTA
>NW_020537204.1:0-19990 GCF_003426905.1 Ctenocephalides felis | reverse complement strand
ATATAAAATTAAATAATTTTTATTTATTTATTTATTTATTTATTTACATATATACATTATTTTCATATCTCAGTCAGACAGAGGTGCCTAGTATAAGAGATTATGAAAAACAGTTTTCTTATAAATATACATTTCATTCGACTATAATAAAACAACATTTGTAAATTTCAATACGCACATAAATTTATTTCATCCAAATTACACAAAAGAAATAAAAATAATAATTACTAATTAAATAAAATATACAAAATATTCCTAACATCTCGACATGGATTACTTACATGCAAAAATGTATATGATAGAAGAATTATTTAAATTCGCAATAATAACAACAAATTCATGATTGAATAAATAAAAGTAATAAATTGATACAAGTATATATACATATTACATTATTTCATTTTTTGCATAAAGTGCATAATTTACTTCTTCAAAAGTGTTTTTTATTAAACCAGCTACAAATTTGTGTTTTAGACAAAACCCTGATGATGGCATATTTTTCATATACCTTGTATCAATTTCATCATTAATTCCTCACTTCCGATGTCTATTCTTGTCCTTTTGTTCCTGTTACGCCTTCAAAGTCATGACGGAACTTCCAGGTTTCCGGGGCCTTGAATCCTTCGGCCCGTTTCAGGATGATGTCGGCCTGAAGCCTGAAGTCCTTTCGGTTAAGTCGCTGTGGACGCGGAAATTACGAAAGATCGTCGACAGGATTATCTTCAGTTTCAGCATTGCGTATTTGCGACCTGGCGAGGAAAAATATACACTTAGAGAGGCCCTAGTTTTAGAGCAGTGATTCCCAAGTGGGCGCCAGCGCCCCCTTGGGGGCGCTGCGGCGATTCTGGGGGGCGGTGATGGCTTTTGGTGTATTTAGGGGGCAATGCTTAGTTGTAAGGGGCGTTTAAAGCACAAAACTAAAAAATATTATAAATTTAATATTATATATAAATAAGTTATTAAAATTAACACTGAATTATATAAAGATATTTTAGTTAAAGTTATTCAAACATATCTGCATAGGTGTATTAGTAAATACATCCGTTTTAAAGCTGTGTACCGCCAATTCTTGTTTCGCAAAAGGTTTTAATGAAAAGAATGGTTCATACGTTTCTTTGTGTGTTGATAATTTGTGTAACTTGACCAAATTTTGTAAGAGCTCTTTAAGAGATATTTTGTAAGAGATTCTGTAAGATTGGCGGATATATGATCACTATTTGTCGTGCTATTAATTATATTTCTTTGATATCTACCGTAACTGTCCACTCGAATGCCGCGTTTTGTAAAATAGATTTATTGGGGCCTAGTATAATTCTTTCGTTACCTAAAATTTCAAAAACGTATCAACACCTATCAACATCTACTTCCATTATGAAGATTTCAAAATCCATTATGAAGATTTAGTTCAGAAATTTGGATTTGCTGCGCGGGTAGTAGACTTGATATTTTTGTAAGCACAAAAGCATTTATATTTTTAACAAATGTACCACCTTTAAAAATATCTCTAAATTTGTAAAATTATTCGATTTCGTTGAAATTCCAACAACACCGTGGAGCTTAAGGCTCGTGGATTGAGATTTAACGCGTAATTTTTGGAATAGCGATTTTGATATTGTATTAATTTCCAAGTCTAAATCCAATATTGCTTGAATTATAACGCGACTCCTTTATTACTTTTTGCGAACAAATTTACCGTAGGTACGAACGCACCCCCCATCATTCCTTTTCCCCTCAAATTAAAATTATAATCGAAATACATCGATTGGCTTCTAAATTTTTAAAATCGGTTTATCCGTTTTTAAGCAAACATCGTTGAAAGTTCTAATTTTGACAAACTCCATAAAAACGATACCAATTTTTGCAAACTTTGACGAATTTTCAAAATTTAACTTGTCGTAGGACCGAAATATTTAGTATGATCTATGAGACTGTGGTATCTACCGTCAAAAAAAAAAACATAAAAATTGTCTAAAAATTACTTCTACTTATTAATTACTATTACTTATATAATAAAACCACTTTATTACAAGAAAACGGCCCGGCCGATCATTACCAAAAATTAATCAGGTCGATTCCCAACCAATATGTTTCGAACAATTTTTAAATTTTCAGAATCGATTCAGAATTGCGGGCTAAAACGTGGACGAATTTTTTTTTATTTTTCTGCGATTTATAAAGAAACGGTTCGGCCGATCGTCGAACAAAACTGAGAAAGTTAGTCCTCATCGAGATACATCGAGTGGCTTTTAAATTTCTGAAATCGGTCGAACCGTTTTTGAGAAAACGACGATTTACGACAAAAAATCTAAACACACACACACACACACACATACTGCTTCCAATTGTTGGTCTCATTCGATTCAGAATGGCTTATTTAAACGTCGAGAAAACATAAAATTAGCGAATCGGATTTTTTGATGAAAACAAATTTCTCCTTCGGAAATTTTGTAAGGGGGCGCCTGAGTAACATTTTTTCTGGAAAGGGGGCGGTAGGTGAAATAAGTTTGGGAATCACTGTTTTAGAGTATACCGAGTTGTTATAGGTCGTTAGACAATGTTGAAGGTGGTTTAATTTTGGAAAAGTTTGTCGAATGTTTCATTTATTTTGTAGGTGCCTCTGCATTTTGTAGGTGCCGACGATCACTGTCATCCGGCAGGAACCACAAAGTCTCCAGAAACTAAAAGAAAAAAATAGTATATATTATTTATATGCGATCAAATAGTTAAAATTAATGGGAACTAGTGGGGCGCATGGCATCGTGCCTTAAGGCAAATTGCTGGAACTTCCCTTACCAAAAATTATTTGATTTTAAAAAGATTAACATTTTTGAAAAAAAATCACTCTGAAAAAATTAGATTTTTGAGAAACTATAAATTTTTGACAAAAATTTACTTTTTTTTGAAAAAAAAATTATTTTGAAATATTTTGGAAATTCTGAACCTTTTATCAAAGCAATCGTACTGCTTTAACTGCATAGAGACGAAATATCGAAACGCGTAAGCGCCGCGTCGCCGTCTAACGGATAAGCATGGTACGGAACCCATAGGAATGTAAACAAAATTTATACTTATTGTTGAAATCTCTATAAAATATCTGATAATTAGATGTGCATATGTCTAATGATCATTTTTGACCGCCAATTGGCATTTTTTTTACTTTTTTCACTAGATCTCCGAAACCGCTAGACCTGCTTTCATGAAAATTTGATCAGTTTTTCATCTTGTTAGTACAAGTAAAATGTTTTTTGAATTATTCAAATCGCTTCATCCGTGTTCCCAAAATCGTCGACGAAAATTTGTATCCGCACACGCACATACACACACACATACACACATACATCCATTTTTTCTAAGGTATGCCAAAATATTCCGAAACCTTTGAAACGTAATTTCGAAAATTTTCATTTTCGATTTTTTTGCGATTACTATAACTTGCCCTACGGAAAGTTAAAAATTGCATTAACAAAAAATATTTTTTTATATTAAAAATAATTCGGATTTTAATTTTAATTCTAGCTAAAATACTTGAAATAAATAATTTTAACTTTGCAATTCAGTTTATATAATTCTCAAAAATATTACATCATTGAGTTTTGTTTATTTACTTTTCATGTAAACTTATATGAACATTAATGTATAATTGCCCTTATATTTTGTCTATAAAATACGAATCTTATTCGTATTAATATGAATGAAAATTACAGTATTTATAATAATATATGTATTTGAAAACATTTAATATTTTTCGAATATTTTATTACAGTACGGGAAGTTCTAGCTATTTGCCTTAAGGGGGCGATACATGTAATCGCCTTAATTTTTACCATTTTTTGAGGACTTTTTACACTGAGAAGGAATGACTGAATCTTTCTGAACTTTTTTAGGGTTATTTATTATATATTAAAATACACAAAAAAAATTTTTTTTTTTTTTTTTTTAAAGGCTGCCGTAAAAATAAATCTGCCAAGACCCTCTCGGAAAACGCCATCAATTTGCGGGCGTTCTCACTTTTCGTACGGTGATTTGAAATCAAAAAAATTAGTTTGTACGTGTTCATAAAACATATATCTTCTAGTTAAACCAAAAAAAAATTAAAAAAGTCATAAAATCGTAAATTGGCACACCTCAGAAAAAAAAGTTCGATTTTTCACCTTTTTTTCAATGTTTTTTTTTTGGTAAAAGGGTTAATTTTTAAAAAATTTTTTGGAATGTTTGAGGTTTAACTAGAAGCTATTACTGTAAAGTAGATGTGTGCAAAATTTCATTGGGATCGGTTGAGAACTTTTTGAGTTATCCCGCCCGCAAATTTCAAAAATGTCGTTTTGAGAAAAACGCGTTTAAAGTTTTGACACATAGAAACTGATAAGAGTACAATAGCACTCAAGCGTCGAGTTGAGGCGTGGCACTTAAATGAATTTTTATTGTATAAATAATGATAACTTTGTTTTGAATATTTACAGGCATAATTTTGAGATCTTATTGTAACGATTTATAAAAAAAAAATCGATTTTTTTTTTCTTGTTACATGTATCGCCCCCCTTAAGGATGCCATACAACACTAGTTAAGGTATTTAATTTATTTATTTATTCACATGTGGTTGACCACTGAGTTGCCATCTTAAGAAAAATATGTCTAGGTTATGATGTACTTCACATGGCAAATTAGCAAAATCAGATATTTTATAGAGATTTTAACAATAAGTATAAATTTTGTTTACATTCCTATGGGTTCCGTACCAATGTTTATTCGTTGGACGGCGACCCGGCGCTTACGCGTTTCTTTATTTCGTCTCTATGCAGTTAAAGCAGTACGATTGCTTTGGAAAAAAGTTCAGAATTTCCAAAATATTTCAAAATAAATTTTTCTTTAAAGTCTTTTTTTTTCAAAAAAAAAGTAAATTTTTATCAAAAATTTATAGTTTCTCAAAAATCTAAATATTTCAGAGGAATTTTTTTTCAAAAATGTTAATCTTTTTTAAAAAAAAATAATTTTTGGTACGGAAAGTTCCAGCAATTTGCCTCAAGGCACGATGCCTACACTAGTTTGCGATATATATTCACAAACAATATTACTATCATATTTCTATTCTGTACAAGCAATTCAAAATAAAAGACACATATATACAAATCTCTGTATACCTACTTGCATAAAAATGTCACAAAACGCATAAATTCATCCTGGCAAAATTCGGGCGCCGCTGCGTGTGGCATTTCACTCTGTCGCACTTGTTAAAACGTCGCACTTTACGCAGAATTTTGTCCTTAATATTTTCGTCAACACACTTTTATTATATTTGGTGTTATGGACGTCAGCATTGTCAGCAAATCTCATCCTTCGTAAATAATCCCCATATGATGTAATAGCGTCACTACACGACACGAGTTGCCTGAAGGGCACACTTCGAACATAAATCGAATTTCGGCAATAACGCATCGGAGGAGAGAAGAGCGGCTCGTCCTGTGCCCGAGCACGTGACACCGGACAATACACTCGTCGAGTGAATTTATAGCGGACCTTGATAATGCTTTATTAATCCTGGACTGAACATGTGCGATATCATTAAGAACATGTGTACTGGGATAACGTACTTAATTATATAATAAAATCACATATAGTATAGGTTTGCCATCTGAAGTACATCATAGCCTGGCTATATTTTTCTTAAGATGGCAACCCAGTGGTCAACCACTCATGAATAAATAAATAAACTAGTGGGGCGCATGGCATCGTGCCTTAAGGCAAGTTGCTGGAACTTTCCGTACCAAAAATTATTTTTTTTTAAAAAGATTAACATTTTTGAAAAAAAATTTACTCTGAAAAAATTAGATTTTTTGAGAAACTATAAATTTTTGACAAAAATTTACTTTTTTTTTAAAAAAAAAAGACTTTGAAGAAAAATTTATTTGAAATATTTTGGAAATTCTGAACTTTTTTTCAAAGCAATCATACTGCTTTAACTGCATAGAAACGAAATTACAAAGCGCATAAGCGCCGCGTCGCCGTCTAACGGATGAACATTGGTATGGAACCCATAGGAATGTGAATAAAGTTTATACTTATTGTTAAAACCTCTATAAAATACTTGACAATTTGATGTGCATATGTCTAATGATCATTTTTGACCGCAATTGGCTTTTTTTTTAATTTTTTTTACAAAATCTCCGAAACCACTAGGCCTGCCTTCATAAAAATTTGATCAAGTCTTCATCTTCTTAGTACAAGTAAAATGTTTTTTGAATTATTCAAATCGGACGCTCCGTTCTCTTAAAAACTGAGTTACCGTTTTTGCACTTTTTGCCCCATATCTTCGAACTGCCTTTGCCAAAAACTAATCAGCACTCTCAGTCTCCTTATCAATACGAATCGAATGTTTTTTGAATCATTCAAATCGCTTTATCCGTGTTCCCAAAATCATCGACGAAAATTTGTATCCGAATATACACACACACACACATACATCCATTTTTTATAAGGTATGCCAAAATGTTCAGAAGGTTTTGAAACGTAAAGATATATACAAAATTTCATTTTAGATTTTTTTGCGATTTCTATAACTTGATTTACGGAAAGTTAAAAATATCATTTATTTAAAATTCTTTCTCCTGAATTAATTATTATTGAAGAACTATATATTGATCCATTATAAAACATAACTATTTTTAAAAAAAATAAAATTATATACTATCAGGTAATCAATTTTATTAGAAAAAAGTATTTTAATTATCGATTTAAAATCTAGCATATATCACCTCAATATTTTGTATTTTTTCTCCCTAATTATGGAATATCGTTGGCATTAAATTGATATCTTAATTTCCATAAGTATATTAAAATATACTTTTTTAAAATAAAAAGAATAAAACCATAAGGACAATTTTATTTAACTGTATAAAACTATTTATTTAAAAATCTTCGATTTTTTTTATAAAACTATTGTGGAAAATTCTTTGGTGAAAAGTCATAATATTCTATTGAGCTGCGAACAAATTTTAATTTGGAAATTAAAATCATATAATTTCAGAAATATATAATACAATATTATATTCTAGTTGTCAATATTTACACCCCCTTGCATAGTGTATTAAATATATAAGTTAAATATGAACAATTTTCAAAACCAAACTGTGAAATCAAAAAACAATAAATCAATCAATCACTCTTGCAAATTTTTGTTACTCTTAATATTTTGTGAGTATCTGAAATAGTAAAATGAATAGTAAGAAAAAATAGCATAATTATATACAACATATATACATATATTTCGTTTATATAAATAACAATCCCTGTAACCTGATACTTAAATACGAAGTAATACTTACAAACTATGATATATAATTTTTAATTCATATGATTTCAAACCAATTTAAATATAATATTTGGTACCATATCATGAGCATAGCCACATTCATTTGATAATTTTTGAAAAAATAATCTGTAAGAGTATATATTTATTGAAGCCTATATTTAGAAGCATTTAATTAAATTTTGTGGCTAGTCTCATGATCAATTAGATCAATCAATTAACTTACATTTATTTTAGGCACTAATATAATTTTTGGTATAAAAATAACTGTAGGTGAAGTACCTGTTAGAGGTAATATTTTTATATTCCTATATCTAATGGTAAGGCACAAATATCAATGTTGTCCTTATATATAACAATAACTTAAAACTATGAACAAAATATAAAGCTTATTAATATATAGTACATTTGTTTCCGAATTTAAATGCTAAAAATAATGCGAATAATTACATAATTAATTCATTCAAAAATGAGGAAAAAAAATCTTAGCCATTTCATAATAAATATTTTACTCTATGGATATGCAATATCCTGAGTATTAAATTAAATCGCTACATTATTGATCTTAAAAATAGAAAAAATACTTCATTGGCAACATATAATAATATTTAAATATATAATAATACTGATCAAAAATTGAATGAATTACTTGTTTAAAAAGATTTGAAAATAAAAAAATATACAGTCATAATTGAATAAAAAAATCGAAAATTTAAGATAGTAGTATAAGATATATACAATTTATAAACAATTTTTTAAAAAACATTTTAGAAAAATCTTATTATAATATAATCTATAAATAACATTTATATATTCCGGTATTAATTTTTTTTTCTTTGGCATTATTTAAAATGTTAAACAAACTAATTAGGTTAGGTGATAATTCTCAAAGTAAAGGATGAATAAAGTATTAAATAAATCATGTTCTTTATAAATCTTTGGTTTTCGTTGTGTTGTTTTTTAATTGTTTATAGTATGATTATTTTAATGATGTGAGGAACTGATTTAATTATTAAAACCGGGTCAGCTTAAACATATATAATGAGACCAAATCCAACCACTTTAGCTGGTAAATGAGGTAGTGCGGTTTACTTTGCTTTTAATAATACTTTTCTACTTATAAATGTTACATTAAACCTAAAAAATGGAAGTAACGCCAAAAATATTTTTTTAAAATATTTCTTCAATTTTTGAACTAGTTATCTTCAGTTTGAACAAATTTGATTAGGATTTAGGAAGGACCGTGGACGGTTTGGAAACAAGTCAATAGAAAAATCACACTTATAGGCCTATTTTGGAATATTTTCTTCTATTATTTTACTACTTGCTTATAAAAGTTAAAAGAATTTACTACGATTTTTCAAATATGTAGTATCTTAAAACATAAATGAACTAATCGACATATAAGTAGGTGCTCAAAATTGCCAAACGACTTTTCCTAAATGTTAAGAATTGATATTGTGTTCTGGTTCCTTTGTGAATGTGTAGTAAATTAACAGATCAAGCATATTCGAGAATAGGTCTATGAATGGATTTTTAATAAGTTATTAAAAGTTCAGAAAAATACTGGAATTTAAGGTGACCCCATACGACCCGGATTGATCGTCCTGGATTTCCAATTTGTGTCCCAGATTTTGTTAGGAACAACATTTATCGAAAATACATATTTTTTGTGCAGAAAAGATTTTTGCAAGGTTCTTATTTTAAATTACATATATTACAATTTTTAACAAATTTTAAAATACGCCACTTGAAATGAACATTAATAACTGAATTTATGAAGGAATTGTGCAGAATTTTATACAATGATTTACAGTTAAACAATAGTTTTTATTAAATGTTGAGTATATAATTTAAGAGATGTACATGATAGTAAAAAACTCTGTTTTATTAATTTTATTAAAACGATTTTTTAATAATTTTTTATTTTTAGTTAATAATTTGTATACTTATGTTATTGTCATGAGCGTCTGTTAAATAAATAAATAAATGAAAAAAAAATAAAAAGATTTAACGGAAAAACACTGTTCAAAAATATATAAAAAGTTCGAATAAAAATGAGATTTATTTAAAAAAGGGGTTTTATTAGATCCTTAAGTCCATGGTTTCCAATCTGTGGGACGCACCCCCTGGGGAGGAGCGCAAGGCAGTTACAAGGGAGACTTATCGTTGTTCACAAAATACTATTTTCCAGAATAAATAAAAAAAATTGAATGATATAAAAAATGAATGAATAAACAATTATTTTTAAGTAAATTCCTACATATTATTTTATGTTAATTTAGAGCCTGATAAATAAAATATTATATCAGTCAAGTGTTTATCAATAATAACATTTAAGGGGAGCACAAGAATTTATTTTATACAAATGGGGAAAGGGCGTTACGAAAATATTGGAATTGGAAACCACTGTCTTAAAAGGAGTATTAGCTATGTAAAAATTTTATTTGAAAAATATATTTAAATAATCGTAGTTAACATATCATGAAAAATCGCGTAGTTAAGAAAAATATAAAAAGTTCTGTACTAAGTTGATTTACAATTCCAATTTAAAAAATTTATTCATTTAAGAATAAGTCACCTTATGAAATTTCTAATATAAAATTGAACTGTTGTTTTAAATATTCGGTTAACTATTGATGAAGGATAAAATAGTATGAAGGTCAAAAAGTATTCAAAGCCGATTTGAACTCTATCTGAAACGACCGGCGCGGTTTGCTTTGTTGGCTCGGCTTGTTCGGGCGGCAAGTTGACTCTATATGAGAGGATTAAGGCGACTCGAACATTTTGATACTGCTTGAGAAAATATGGAAAATTTTCGATACGAAATGAATAAAATATGTCATTAAACATATATTTTAAATAATTGCGTAAAACAGAATGATAATTTTTATTAAATCATACCCAGGCAACCAATCACTGGATTGGCATTCAATTTAGACGCTCTAATTGTAAGTACTACCAAAAATTTGCTGATTTTCCATATATAGTAGGTACAGGTTTCAGAGGAATAGACGCAGATATTAAAAAATAATATTAATAATATTAAATACTATAATTACAAATTTGTTTAGTTTACCACAGAATACTGCAGGAGATATTATCATTATGAATTTTTGAAATCTGCCAATAAGGGGGCGTCCATAAATCACGTGATCGATTTTTAAAGAATTTTTGGACCCCCCCCCCTCCCACTTGGTGATCCGTGGTGATATTCCAGATTAGCCCCCGCCCCCTCCTCCACAAAACTTCCATCAGGTGTATTTTCAGTTACAAGAAAAAATTGTAAAAATTTTGATTTTTTTTGAAAATGTTTGGATTTTTAACAAAAAATCAGGTAAAAAATAAATACACTTGTAAATTTTTGTGATTTTTGGTCAACCCCCCCCCCCACTCCCCCTAAATACTTTAGATGGTTAATGGACGCCCCCTAACATGATAAAATCAATAATGCTTTGAAACAATATGTAGAATTGGGACAAAAACGATTTGGAATACCAATGAATATTTAAATTTAGAATGGGTTGCAGCACTATTTGGAATTGGATTAAACACGATTTCATGAATCATGAACAAAATGTGAAATAAAAACGACTAATGATTTTAAGTAGTATTTTTGATATATAAATGATGATTTGATAGATAAATGATCCAGGAATGAGTAAGAAGATAATTTAGAGTGGAAAACATCATCTTGTACCTTATTTCTAAGTTAAATCATGTATGCCATTCCAAATTATCTTCTAACTCATTTATAATAATGTTTAACATGAGTACTGGTTTTAAGTATTTTTGATAGATTAAGAATACAAGAATGAATTAGAAGATAAAAGCGATGCTAATAAATAACCAAAGTTAATTATAAAAAAATTATGCAAAATTTTATACAATATTTTCACAGTTATACAATCGTTTTTATTAAGTTATGTGTATATCATTTGGAATGGAAAACATTATCTTCTAACTTATTGGAATGGATTGTTAATGTAAATCATGTATGCTATTTTAAATGATCTTCTAACTCATTCCTAATATGCTTGAAACAACTACTGATTTTAAGTATTTTAGGTAAATTAAAAATCCAGGAATGAATTAGTTGATAATTTAGAATCGCAAACATTTAAATAATGATTGCTATTCCAAATTATCTTCTAGCTCTCTAATAGTGTTTAAAATGACTCCTGATTTTAAGTAATTTTGATTGATTAAAACTCTAGGAATGAGTAAGTAATTTTGATAGGAATGTTCTTCTAAAAGAATGAATATCTTCTAACTCTAGGAATGAGTTAGAAGATAATTTGAATGAAGAACATTGCCTCCTAACTTGTTGGAATGGATAATATATTATATTCCAAATTATCTTCTAACTCTCATTCATGATTAATTTTTCAAAAATTTAAATAATGATTACCATTCCAAATTATCTTCTAGCTCATTTCTAATACGGTTTAAAATGACTCTAGATATTAAGTATTTTGATAGATTAAAAATCCAAAAATGTGCTAGAAGATTATTTAGAATGACAAACTTATTAGAATGGATATTTATCTATCCAAATTTAAATAATTTTTAAATGTGATTAAAAAAACTACTGATTTTAAGTATTGTTTATAAATTAAAAATTCAGGAATGAGTTAGAAGATAATTTGAAATAGGAAACTTATTGGAATGGATTTTTGATAGATTACAAATCCAATATAATGATAATATAATCCATAGTATACTCATTGGAATGGATTTATAAACAATATTTGAATTTGACACAAATTGAAATAGGTTTAAACATGATTTGGAGTGGTTTAAAGACTATTTATAAAGAAATTAAATAGGATTGGATTTAAAACAAGATTTGGAATTGGAATTTGGAAATGTATTTGGAATGGATCTATGGATCTAAACACGATTTTGACGAGTATAAGCGCAATTTAAAATGGATTTTAACAAAACTTCGAATAAAAAAAATTAGAATTGGTTCAAACACTATTAGGCATGGATTTGAAATTGGTTTACTTGGTTTAGTTTGTTTAGTGGTAATATGATCTAAAGCAAACGTTTTGATACAACTTAGGTCGATTTACCGATTTTTAGAGTTTTTTCGAATAAAATCAATTTCAGTTCCTCACATCAATAAATTAACATTAACACATATGGTATAAAATATAAATAAAAAAATTGAAAAAAAAACAGGTCATAGTAACTAACTTTTTGTCGAAATTGTATCAATGTCTGAATCCGAAGATTCCAAAGTTACTTGGATTTTCTTGCTAGGACAAAATCTTATAGTATGAGCATTGTTACCTGATGCATGGCATATAGGACATTCATATTCACGAAGAAATGGACAAGTCACATTACCATTTCGATCTTTTAAAACATGACTGTTATATACAGACTCATGGCAGCCGTTGTTTTTACAAAACACGCAAATCTAAAAAAAAAATAAAAAAAAAAATTAACCATTTACAAAAAATGTAGTAATTAAATAAGAGTTTTGCAATACAGATCCAACTTGCAATTCAGTAATATTGAAAGTAAAAATTACCTTATCAACCTTGGTTGGTTTTTGCTTCCTTTTCTTCGGGCGTCCAATAGTAAAAATATTACTAAATACCACATTATTATTTTTCTCTTTCAGAGTTTCCAACAATATGTCAGTTTTCTCTTCATCAGGACAATATTCCATATCCTGACCGTTATTTCTAAAATCTTCCCAAATTTTCTCTAATTCCTCATTTCTGGTAGGACGATGAATGAAAAGATCTGTTTCGTCTATAGTTGAAAAAATGAACCAGAAATTAATTACTGAATAGATATTTTTTAGAGCAAATTGATTTTCTTAATATTAACAAAATTATCCTGAGGAGATGATTTATTTAAAAATATTTCCGTAAATTTATTAGAAGATTACATATCTAATCACAAGTAATGTTAAAAAATTAGGTTAAATCTTCTTTTCTGATAATCTGTAAATATTTTAACTATTGTTTCTTTATAAACTACTTTAATATGGGATATTTGGCGCAAGAATTTGAAATATATATGTATAAGTAACAATAATAATAAGATTTAAAACAACATGTAAAATTATTATCATAATCTAAGAACGTTTACCATGACTTCAAAATGTGCTACTTCCCAAAAAAATCAGATAAATACCTAATAATAATAAGTTTTGTTAAAAAAATTGAATTATAAATATTATTGAACTAACTACATGTATTTCGGCAACTTTTTTTCAACAATTTTTTTTAAATTGTTTCAATTAATTTTTTTGTGCCTTTTTCGCAATATCTACTTCTTTTCTAATAATTGCATAAGTGGCATTATTGAAAAATTAGCAATACTAATTATAAATATATGGTTCATACATATACACAAATTTTGATTTTAATTTTCAGTAAAATTAACTAAAAAAAATCAACTGAAAAATTCAACTAACTATTTATTAATGATTAATTATTTTTTATGAAAATATTTGAATTATTCAAAACTATAAAATATAAATAAAAGATGTATTTATTTTTGAGATATTTAATTAAAAAAACGGAAAATTACCACTAATAATTTTTTTGTTTAGCTGCTTTTGATAGTTTCAGTTTTTATGAGAATTTTTAATTAATCTTTACTTACTAATTAGATTGATTTGGAAAATTTTAACTAATAAAATTTAAAATTTCAACAAATATTTTTGTTAATTGAATGCATTTGATAAATAATTTTTTTAGGATTTTGTATCATCACAACTCACTTTCTCATTGAAAATATATTTAATTTGGAAAATATCAACTTTTTTGATTAATTGTTTATAGCAGTTTAAAATTTTTATTTAAATTTCAAATCATTCATAACCAATTCACTCGTTGAAAATATATTCATTTTTAAAAATATTAACTGAATATTACAACTAATATATTTTTTTGGATTAATTGCTTTTAGTAGTCTTATCTTTTATCAGAACTTTGAATTATCACAACTATCACTATACACTTGATTTAATTTGGAAAATTTTAAACCATACAACCATAAAATTCATGTGATATTCTTATGATTAATTTCTGTTATTTTTTATTTTTTGTTATTATATTGTATCATTCACAACTAACATATTCAAAAAAACATAAATCATTTCTGAAAAATTTAACTAGCAATAAAAAAAAACTATAAATAACAACAAATAAATTTTGATAATTACTGCTGGTAGTTTTATTCTTATTAAGAAGTATATATGTTATTGAAAAGTATAATTAATTTCACTTATTATTTTAAAAAAATGTAGGCATTATTACCATATTTTCTAGCTAAATCATTACATTTTAATATAACGCAACTTTATTTGATTGACACACATAATTTAAAATAATTGATAAACCATATATTTGAGAACTAATTATTTAGAAAACAATGTCTTAAATATTGATAAAATAATTTAATCATCCTATCCTATTGCAAAAACTTCAACACATACACACATTTTTAGTAATTAAATTATTCAATTATTTGTTAATTTTCACTAATATTTTTAAGTGTAATAAAATTGAACTAATTGCTGCATTTTTACAATTTTATATGGCTTAGTATTATTTGCAAAATAATCCTAAAAAATTAAGGCAATTCATAATATTTTTGCAATATAGTTAATAAACTATTTAGGTTTAATTTGACTTGCTCTAGACATTCAAGTTTGTAAAATTTCTAAAATATGAAGTAATTCCATTATTGACAAAATAGTAATTTAATTTATTTAGTGAAATAAGTCTTAAGTTAAAATTAAGTCTTAAATTAAAAATCATATTGCTAAAATTTCAACACACACACATTCTCAGTAATTAATTAATTAATAAATTCATTCATTAATTTTCAGTAATATATTTAGGTGTAATAAAATTGAACTGATTGCGGCAATTTTAAAATTTTATATATTTTGCAAATAATCCTAAACAAAATTGTTTAGAAAACAATTTCTCAAATATTGATAAATTAACTTAATTATAAAAAATCCTTTTGCTAAAATTTCGGCACGCACACATACATTTTCAGTAATATATTAGGTGTAATAAAATTGTACCAATTGCCGCAATATTACAATTTTATATACAACACTTCTAGATACAATCTTATCATATTCATTTTTATAAGATTGTATGAGTTTAAAAAAATAAATAAAGTTAAATAATTCATAAAGTTAAAAAATAAATAAAATTAAAAACTCACCTATAGGTTCCGCAACAACTTGAACATTCCTCTCATGTGCAAATAATCTCACAAATTCTTCTTGCAACGAAGGACAATAAGGATAATAGCACGCCATATTAATTTTTGGCTTATTATTATTAAGTAAATTAAAATCCATTTTTATAACACTCAAGGCACAACTGCACTCGACAAAAATTCAGATTGAAATGAGCAAACAAAGTGGATCCCAATTGACAAAAATCCTCGAGGATCATTTTGAAAGCCCCGCCGTTTCCAACCGTCGAAGGCGGCAAAAGCTTTGACAGAGCACTGAAAAATAGAAAGAGCGCTGGGAAAAAATTAATAGTAGTAGATTTAGCACTACTAGATATTGTTAAAGTTAATATAAAAAAAACTAGTGGGGCGCATGGCATCGTGCCTTAAGGCAAATTGCTAGTACTTCCCGTACCAAAAATTATTTTTTTCAAAAAAAATTAACATTTTTGAAAGAATTTTACTTTGAAAAAATTAGATTTTTGAGAAACTATAAATTTTTGACAAAAATTTACTTTTTTTGAAAAAAGGACTTTTTGAAGAAAACTGTATTTTAAAATATTTTGGAAATTCTGAACTTTTTCTCAAAGCAATCGTACTGCTTTAACTGCATAGACACGAAATATCTAAGCGCGTGAGCGCCGCGTCGCCGTCTAACGGATAAACATTGGTACAAAACCCATAGGAATATAAACAAAATTCATACTTATTATTAAAATCTCTATAAAACATCTGATAATTTGATGTGCATATGTCTAATGATCATTTGTGATCGCCAAATGACATTATTTTTTACTTTTTCAATTGGATCTCCAAAACCGCTAGATCTGCCTTCATGAAAATTCAATCAGTTGTTCATCTTGTTAATACAAGTAAAGTGTTTTTTTAATTATTTAAGTCAAACGCTCCGTTCTTTTAAAAACTGAGTTACCGTTTTGGCACTTTTTACCCCATATCTTCGGAACGGCTAGACCTGCCTTCGCCAAAAACTAATCAGTGCGACTGCTTATCAATAGGAATCGAATATTTTTTTAATCATTTAATCGGTTGCTCATTGTTCTCGAAATGGTCGACAAAAAATTGTGTCCGCACATACATACATACATACACACACACTTACATGTATTGTTTCTAAAGTATACAAAAATGTTCAGAAACCGTAAAGATATAAATTTAAACATATTAATTTTGTACCAACTTTCTCCGAACTTAATATATATTTTTTAGTGTTTTAAATATAATATCAAGCAGATTAAACAATTAATAAGTAAAAGTCTAGTAAGTAAATCTATAGTTTTAATTGAAAATTTAGAATAATCTTGGCACTTAATTTATTTTAAATGAAAAAATACAAAAAATCTATACTTTTACAATTTTCTGCACTAAAACTTTCTGAAACACTTAAATTGCTGTGATGTTATTAATTAATTAGTATTTACTCTACTATTATCTTCAGTAAATTATGCAGTATTCCTTATAAGCAATTTTAGTGCGGAAAACTGTAAAAGTATATACAGTTTTTATTTTGCATTCAAAATATTACTAGATTTTTATATATTAATTGTTTAATATGCTTGATATTATATTTAAAATACTAGAAAATATATGTTAGTTTCAGAGAAAGTTGGTACAAAATTAGTATCTTTAAATTTATATCTTTACGTTTCAGCGGTTTCTGAACATGTTCGCATACTTTAGAAAAAATATTTTGGAAGATTGGTTACAAAAAAACTTTTTATTTAAACATTTTGGAAAACTACACCTAATTAATAAAATAAAAAAAATAGGTGTAGTTTCCCGAGATGTTTAAATAAGAAGTTTTTCTGTAACCGATTTTTCTAGGTTTATATAATTTTAGGATGTAGGATAAAATTATTGACACTATGAGAAAAAGTTTTATCAAAATTGCCAAAAAAAATATTTATAATAAATCATTATCAACAAAACGGCTAGAATGATCTTTACGAGAAACTTTCAAACGGCTTTGAAATATTCCAAATAAATAAAAGATTTTTGTAAATTGTTGTTTTTTTCAGGCAAAAACATAATTTTTTTCTTCGGAAACATAAAAATAAATAAAATCTATACATAATAGATAGAATTCCTTTGCGTTAAATTAATTCTGTTTAATTTTTTTATTTATTCAAAAGAAATTGTTTTATTCAACTATCCCATTATATATATTATAAAACGATCAACCTATCATATTATTAGCGATCTTTTCACCAGCTCTCCACCGAAAATCGCTGGTCTCTAGGATCAAACCAGAGTCGGTACATTTCGCATTGCAAAGCAATAAAATCCTTTATACCGACATACAACGTAGTGCTTATTACATCAGCCTTTGTATTAGGCATAGTATTGATGTCCAAATAAAAGATTATTCCTAAAATCGAACAATAAGAGGGTGATAAAATTGTAATTCTATTAATATTTGCATTATATTGTATGGAATTTCTGGAAATAAAATGCAAGTGTTTGCAGATAATAGTACTTACAATGTAAGTACAATAAAAAACTTGAACCAAAAAAAAGGTTGAAAAATTCCCCAGTATATAAAGTAACGTTTATGTGGATAAATTTCTTATTTAATTCTTTTGAGGGTTGTAGTATAAATAAATAAAATTTATATTATTGTAATAATATATATATTTTTTACTACCTTTATTCTTTTGTCAATCAAGATTAAAAAAAGTCTTATAATACAAAACTGCTTGCTTAGGTAATAAAAAGAACAATCAAATAAAGTAAACAATATACATAATAAATAATAATAATTAAAAAACTAAAGAAAAATTATAAAGTGAAGTAAAAATAAAAATATAAATTAAACAAAAGTAATAATATAAATATTACATTTCTTTAAATATTATTTTGATTTTTATTTAATTATTAAATTAAATTGAATAAAATTTTATTTTATTTTAAACTAATTTATATTTAAATTTTATTTGTTTTAATTTTTGTTTATTCATTTTATTATTAAATTAAAGTTTGTGAAATTTCTAAAATATCAAGCAATTTCATTATTGATAATATAGTAATTTAATTCATTTGAAGTTGGTATATAGTTAAATAAAATTTAAATATCGTATGGTAATTCAAATTTTTATAAAATTATTTATTTCAATTTAATTTAATAACGTATAATAAATATAATGAAATCTTAATAATAATAATTATAATTTAATATATAATTTAATATAATCAATTTACGTTAATAACGTATAATTATTTTAAATTGTGTAACATTTGCACATTTTCCAATATAGAGAAATTTTATAATTGATAAAATATTTATTAAATTTACTTGAAGTTGGTAATATAATTTAATAACTTTAAAATCTTGTAAGGTATTTAATACTTCTATAATTTTATTTAATTTTTTTTACTAAACTATTTAGCTTCAATAACGGGTAATAATTTCAACTTTTCCTAGAGATTTAAATTTATGAAATTCCTAAAATATAAAATATTTTTATTTTTAATAAAATAGTAATTTAATTTAAGTTGCTAATTTTTATAATACTTATTAGTATGTTGTAATTGATAAAATAGTAATTTAATTTCTTTGAAGTTGGTAATTTAGTTACATAAAATTTAAATCTTATAAGGCAATTTATATTTTTCTAATTTTATTTAATTTTTTTTTACTAAATTATTTAGTTTTAATTGTGGGTAATTATTTCAACTTGTTCAGAGATTTAAATTCATAAAATTCCTAAAATATAAATTAATTTTATTTTTGATAAAATAGTAATTTAATTTAAGTTGTTAATTTTTATAATACTAATTACTATTTTATCATACCATTTTGACTAGTTCTACCTACCATTTAACATTTTAACTAAAACTATTTTATCATACCATTAGAATGATGCATTTAAATTTAAATTTAAAATTGTTAGATTCTTGTTTTTCATAATATTTATTCAAACAATTATGAATAATTAATAGCATTATTTTAAGAAAAATTATTTACAATTATTTTGAATATATTTAACCAAGCAAATTTTCAAAATCCATCAAATTGGTAAGCAGTAATTTAAGTATGAAATTTTAACAAAAAATCCAATGGACATCATCCTATGGCATGATGGGTTAAAAATATCCCTTTTTTATTGTTCAAACCTCAAAGTGAAGGTTGTTGTAACAACAAAGCACAATATTTTTAGGTTTGACAGATAATTGACTTAACATGTCCTTTAACTTACAATAAGTGAGATGTTTTTCTGTTAAAGAATGGACCTTTACCCTTTAAAACATATGGGAACTCCATGCAATTTTATAAATTTTTAGTACATTTTTCAATTTCGCCTTTAAAAATATAACGTAACAAATTTTAGTTTATAAACAAATGCGAATTTTGTTTCAAATTATAGCAATTCAAAATATGGAGCAATATTTGGTATTCGGAAAACTCTATAAAATCTAAATCATTTCTCTGTATAATTTTAATG
>NW_020537203.1:0-26431 GCF_003426905.1 Ctenocephalides felis | reverse complement strand
AGATGTACAGTAAAAGCACGTGTGTGTTCTTATACCTTTAATAATATTATGATATAGTTTAATTCATCAGCTATGCTTCGAAGTTTGTGTTAGCTAGCTCTATAGCTAGAAGCAATGTACATATTTATAGGGTTCCATACTCAGGAGACTACGAGGAAAATATATGAAGCGCGAAGGCGAACTGTGTTCCAGATGAGAGTCATTTTACAACGGCAGATAATTAAATTACAACACCATAAATATGGATATGAAACTTTCTATATATGTTACAATACATGCATGTATATATATATCTATATATATATATATATATTATTATTATTATATTATCCCATTTGTAAATGATATGCGGCAGACGTGTCGCGTCGCGAGCCGAAGGAGTGTAATTGAAATTTCCGGCAAGTGGATTTACACAATGTTACATATATTATTAGTATCAAACTTTGTACATGTGTATAAGTGAAATCGGGAAGTAGTTCTAGATGGTTGGAATCACTTTCATTAATATAACTTTTTAATTAATTAACTGATTGTCTATTTTTTTCCTTCAACGTTCGTATCGAAAGTATCTAATTTTTTAAATATCGGGTTTAAATAACTTTTTGCGCTTACCGTTATTCAAATTTTATTCATCACAAGCAATTGAGTTATAAATAATTAGGCACGTAATGATATACAATAATTATACAATCTGGTTCATTATCGTATTGTGCAAATAGCAAATGCCAGTCAAAATAGCTCTTTTGTTCGAAATAAATCGAATATAATTAAATGACAAATTAAATGCTATAGTTTATTTATGATTCATTGACTATATATTTCATACAACAAAAAATAGGAATATCTCTATAACAAGCAGAATAATTAATATTAAATAATTAACAACATATTTACATTACATAAATCTTTCGAGCTCAAATATATTTTTATATTGTGAATAATTTATTGTATCTTAAGCAATTTTTTTCTGTAAAAGCTTGTTCAATAATCCCCTGTTTCACCTATGCTCAATACAATGCAGATATAAGCGCGCTGTACCAGGATAATATATTCCAAAATTTGACAATTTGATTAGTAACACGCTTGCTAATTTGAGAATTGATCGAATAGAAGGGTTAACTCATATTATTTGCATATGAATTGATTTTCAATATATTGGTCTGGTCATCAAGTAGGCTAACTACATAATTATATATTAATATGTACATATAATTTTGCATGAAGACAATAACCTAAATAGATAGAATTTGGTGTAACTGTAGCTGCAAAAGCAAATTATCAGGGTGTGAAAACCATCATTAACCATTACAAGAAAACTACATTTTCAGATAACATCGCGTCGGTGTGTAGACGTTTGGTACTTCTCAATCTAGAACGAGGTAATTTATATGCGGGTCGATGGGGAAGTAAAGATAAGTTTTAGGTGCAGCTTCTTCTTCTTATTATATTCTATTCACTTCTGAATTTTAATTTTCAAAATTACGGAGGAGCGTAATATCTTCAAAATCATGAAGCGTAGTATGCTCTTTTATATTATATATGTGATATTTTATATCAAATAATTACCTTAAATTATTTTATTTTCTGTATTCTTGACTACAATCAAGCTGATGTATTGTCATCTTGTTCATACATTTAAAGTTTCAACTCTAGACTTTCATAACTCCTGAATACATCAAAATATTTTTGTTTATATATTCATATATTCAGTTATACATCTATCTTATTTACATAGATCGTCAACGCTACATTGGTCTGCTGTCTAGACTGGACTTCGATCAAGCACGCAACAACTGGTCATTTAGTAAAACTGTATACATTTCAATTATTAATAACAAAGAAAGCGATTACATATCGCTGGCAGCGCCCACGTACACAAGCAAACTCACAATATAAAAGAATCTAGTATCCTACGTGTCAAGACCATATTCCATTCCATCCCTACTCAGTATTCACATATTGTATTGGAGCACGATGGGGTGGCAAATATTTGTCTCGAAATTCCGACCCTTCGCCAGTCAAAGGCGGCACCCCAGGACTATGCGATATAAAGCTGATATCTATATATAGAGATGTATATTACGTTCTGAATTAAACGTTTCAATCTGTTTTAGAATCTGTGTGATTTGACTTTTTGAAACGACACTTTGCCGTCATTCTTTTCGAAGACAATTGGAAAAATGGGGTTCATTGCTAGAAAAATTATTAATCAAATAAGTAAGCAATAAGGAATGGAGTCTAGACTCTGAAGCAATCACGTTTAATCATTATATGTTATAGATTTTTATATCATAACCGAATACACACTCTGATGACAATGCACGAATTATATCGCTTTGTTATTATTTCAGATATCATACTTTCAATTAGTGCTATTTTTCATAAAACTTGCGGCATTCACGTTTTTTACTTTTAAATATATCATATATCATACAAGTTTTTTTAGGACAATATACCAAATTTCTTTAATTTTCTAAATATTTTATGTACTTGTATACTATTTTACAAACAGTTACGTTCATTAAATTATATATAAAATTTATTTATAGCAAAATAAATGTCTATTGAAAACTTTTTGATTTTTCATTGTGAAAAATATTAATAGTCGCATACATACGGTGGAGCATTCTTGTACATTTGAAGCACAACTGTAACTTTCTTCTTATTATATTGTACAAATTTTATGAGGTTTTATAGATAATAATTTAATAATAAAATACTTTTGGTATATATCGTGCAATGTTTGTATATAAAAACAATTTCAAGCAGTATACATATTTATGTTGATCCATGAAATCTGAATCATAAGAGATCAGCAAGGTAAGGCAAAATTAAGTTTTTCACAGAGCTTCAAGAATTTAATAAAAATATGATCTTCTTATATGGGTTTTTATACATATAAAGGTAAACCGATGATAATGTATATATATTCTTCATACATTGCACATGGATGTATAAATGCTTACAAATAAGTGTATATATATGTATACGATTACATAAAACCAATAAGCTTTATATATCGTAGCGCATATTATATACACTTTTATAAAATAAAACCAATACCGTAATCTTTTCCAGAAATAACTGAATTTCAAAATTGATATATTTTCAGACAAAAGCATACATACACGCTCGATTTCAAATAGAGAGCATTATACCTAAAACATAATACAGGGTCGTGAAGATCAAATTATATATTCCCGGCGTGATGATTGTAACTGATCTTTGTCGAAGATAGGAATAAAATAATGCCAGTAACAAAAGCCATCTTATACAGCGTCCATGTCAGTATAATTCTATTGGTTTTAAGCATGAATACATGCACATAATGGGTATATATTTCAAGTCGTACCTATTTCTTCGTATGTATTCGTTTAAATAAACACAATTTTTCTTTCTGCGCTTTCGTTTCCTTTTCTCGACCTTAAAAATGTATCAGTTACTTTTACCGCATGCTTTATACGTACAGAGACATATAACATAAAACTCACACATATGAAACTACACTCAGATCGGAGTGTAAATGCGAAATCACACACGCGATACATTCATGTGTTCATAGACATTGTAAAGAATTGCTCGAATCACATTTATTCCCTAACCAAAGCGAGTTGCGAGCAATATACTAAGTCAGGAGTTGGTGGTGAAGGATTAATTCACTAAAATTTACGTTTTCACTCAATTTTTGATTCCTTGAAATATCCTTAATAATAAGATATTTTGGCATTTTGTTCAAAACCATAAAGTGGAAAAACTCTCTAACTCAATATTAATCATTGAACTCAACTTTGTTTGTAAGTCAATATTTGTATTGTTAGTATTTCAAGTAACTACTAATAAAAATGCTTGGCATTTTGTTTAATACTATATAATGATTTTCAACAAGTTTTTAAATTATTTCGGGATTTTCCAATTCTGATCATATCTTAAATCTGATCAATATAGTAACTTTTTAAAGCTCTACTTAGTTATTGATTTCTCAAATCATTTTCATTATTTGTGATATATGTAAGCATGTTTGGCATTTTGTTCATAACCATAAGATGACTATTAACGGAAATATTTTAAATCTGATTTTAGTTTCTAAATTTATCGAGAGAAACTCTATTAATATATTCATGATTCCTTAATAAATCAACATTGTCACAAAATTAATTTAGTATTTTGTTCAAAACTATAAATTGACTATTATACAATTATTCCTTATTTTATTTTCTGGTAGAAAATATTAGACTTCAACTTTCTACAACTATTGGTAAATCGAATTGTTAGAATTATCATAATATAGTCTTTACACAAAAGCAAAAGGTTCGGAGTATCCATAAAAGTTAATTCAAACTTCTAAAATTGTCCTAATAACTTGTTCTCAAACATTTCCTAGCTCGTTGGCTAGAGCAATCGTATTCTCTACGCTTTTTCTAGGGTCTACGCCATGTCTGCGTTATACCGGCGTGTATTTATTGCGCACGCATTTGGAATAAATTGTTAAAAGGTGTCGGCGGCCTGTGTTACGCGTTTTCAACGTTTCGAAGAGATAAGAAATGGGATTATGCATTGATACCTTTTTGTTTGAACTTCATAAAATACCGCCCGCCGAAACGGTAGGGGCATCTTTGTGAAAATCTGGAATGGAAATTATTTGATTTCAACTTCTTCCCTCGGTTTCAATTTCGTCGAGCAGAGTTTTGCCAACACGTTTTTATGTACGTACATTGTAAATTAAATATTTCGTGTCAAACGTTTCAAAAGGGTGCGAATAGAAGGTTTAAAGTGCTTTTGAGACAGGTGTACTTAATTAAAATTTCACCTGCCTGGTCGTAATTGTAAATGCAACAGATTGATAATTATTCATTTATTTTGGGATAATACCTCAACAATATATTTTTGTGAAAATAACAACATATTAAAGTTAAAAAAAAAGATAAATTACAATTCAATGGCATCTTTGCGTTTAATTTTAAAGCATAACTTTCTAAAAATCTTCTGACATCAAATATGTGAATCGAAACAGATCCTCCACTGCTATCTATTTTTGAACTAAATTAAATTTTACATCTTTTCACTATAAATCCAAATTTCAAAATTCATAATCCGTCTTCATGAAATAAAAGAAATATATTCTATTTCTTTTTAAATTATCATATTTTACGTGATACTTTCATCAAGAAGAGCTTACTTCGCGGTATAAAGTATTTTTTTAAATCTGACTCGATTTGCAGGCGAATATTTAAGTAGATATAATAAACATGAAATGAAAAACGGCACATAAATCCGAATGAAATGAAATCATTTGCAGCGCTGCGAAAAATGTTTAATTAAACGGTCGGGCTTTATTTTGTCTATATTATTTAATTCATATACCTTTCATTAAAGTTCTATATATAGTAATGTGCCAAATAAATTTTATAAACAATTTAATTTTATTCGGGGTATATACTTGTTAATAGTAATAATTATTTATTTATGCATTTTTGTATTAATTTCTTATATTATAGTTTTATGAGTTAAATATATTAGGTTGTCAAATATCTCCCTTCCGCCTTTTTGTATTATAAACCAAGAGCAAAAAGCGGAAGGGAGATATTTGACAACCTAATATTACAATTTAAACAGACTGTTATAATAAAAAAATAAAAATAATTTTTAATCATAATTGTGAATTATGTATTAAGTACACAACATTTTTGTCAGTGGTATTTTATACAACATTTTTTATCAATTATGATTTTCATTTTATATTAAAAATAAATTATTCAATTATATTTACAACAATGTTCGTTGATACATTCAAGAATCCAACATTTCCTAATGAAGTATATTATCTAGATATGAAATATAAGTATATCAGATATTAAAATATTTCAATCAAATCATCAATCACCTTCCAATCTCATATTCCACCTTAATCCCGCTAAAGTGAAAGATAAACTTTGCCCATATATTATTATTTTCGGCATATCGGTCAGATTTTGACATGGTTTTGAGTCATTTGTACGTCCGTGTTTCTGATATGGCAATCAGCCAGATTTAAAAGTTACTACCGCAGTGCCAAGGGACAACAAAAAATCAATTCTGCGCTCTTTGTCCGGGACGTTTGGTGCAAATGTACCAGTGGCATATCTTGCCCCGCTGGCCTTCCCGTGGACTTACTCGCACGACACGTACCTGACTGTTTTCATTGGGAATACGTGCATTACAACATTGTACTCACGCTTGCGGGCAATAGCCATAGCGCCGGTAAATAATATGCAAATGTTTATACGAAATATAAAAATATAATATAATATAATATAAATAGTGCATATTCTGATAAAATTACCGTTTTTTGCCGTTAGAAAATTTGATCTATTTGGTTTAACAATATGTCAAAGTGTTATATAATTTTTCTCAATCATATTACTAATTGATAATTAGTTATATTACTAATTGATAACTAGTAATATTAGTTAGAAGTATTATTAGTATTTATCAAAAATTACACTAGGTACAGTTATGCTTACTGAGTTTTATATAAATTTATAAAAAAATTCTAAAGAAAATCATAATACAATAGACCGAACTCCAATCATCCGAACTCCAATCATCCGAACTTCTGTCGCGGTTTCCAAAAAGGGCCGGTCGTGGTCCCGTGGTAAGAACGTGGGCTAGCAAATCCTAGTGCCGGGTTCGAATCCAACCTCGGTCGGTTCGGTATCAAAGCAGCTTGATACCAAATTTTCACTTGAAATCATAGATTTCAAATATGATTTCAAGTGAAAATGGCCTTTCGTGGGCATTGCTGCAGCATACGTATATGCAGAGTGTGCAATAGCTGTAGTGGCAGCATGCCTCTTACAAGTAAGAGGTACATGGATTGTATAACTGTACTCAAAATGAAAAAACAAGGACTCTGACTCTGTGATCAGACACATCCGTGACTGATTTGGAGAATAAGTCAATACATCGACCTTCCGGAAAAGTTAAAATTCAAATATATGTAACAAAAAGGAAAAAAAAGTAATAAAAACATGTAAATATGTTAGAAAAAAAAGAAGTAAAATGTATGTAATAAGTAAGAAATAGTAATATGTTTGTAAGAAAAAAGCGTTAAGTGTCTTAAAAATGTAAGAAAAAGTTTAAAAAAAAAAAAAAAAAAAAAAAACTCCAATTATCCGAACTCTGACTATTCGAATCGCCGATTATCCGAATCACATTGTAGGCACATTGTTTGTTTTGATTTGACGAAGATGTTTACAAAACAATGATTTTTATTTCTAAACTTGTACATAAGTACATTTTATTTATATATAAAACATGTGAAAATGTCATGTTTCTTTCATTTAATTCAATAAAAAAAATAGTGCAATATCAAAACGTAACTTTTTTTCTCTCCAATGGCAATTTTTTAAAAAAAACTCCGAATATTTGATTATCCGAATCGGTCCCGGTCCCAATTAATTCGGATAATTGGAGTTCTACTGTAGTTTTAATACGTTTTTCATATTCAATATTTATTTTCGTATCCTTTCGCTTACTCATATCCATATTATGATTTACTCATTACTAAAATATTTACACATTACTAAAATATACGTACTTATAAAGGTGCTGTTATATTTATATTAGAGGTTTTTTGTTTAGAAATAAATTTTAAATTTCTTACTACCATTACTTAGAACTATATCTTATAGTGAAAAGTTATTAGAATAGTAACAAAATGTTGAATAACTTTATCGATACGAGTTTGGTGACGGCCCTGCAATTCTCATAAAATATTAACAAGATCGTTAAATGTCCCGGAGGAAAGATAAAAGATTATATAAATCAGATCAATCCGAAAAGATCGTGACATGAAGTGGTCGTTTTCAAATATTTAATATCGGGAGAGGTATTAAAGAAGAGAAACTTATTATCTTGAAATGTGTTAAAGCAATACAAAAATGCTAGATTTATGCAAGATTGAAAAATATTTTAATAAAATTTGGTTTTACTCTAACCGTAAAAATATGAAATTTGTTTATGAATTTCATTGCTTTAATCTGAAAAGATTGTGATAAGTGGTCGTTGCTAAATACTTATTATCGCAAGTGGTATTGAGAAAGAGAAATTATAAATCTTGGAGTAAGTTGAGGCAATTTATGCTAGATTTATGCAAGATTCAAAAATACTTTAAAAAATTTAAAATGATAAAATAAAATTTCATTTATAAATTTCATTACTTTAATTGCTATTGTTAATTAATTTTACTTAACTTATTTTTTTACATAAATCCTAAAATATAATTATATACCTAGTGAATTTTTTTTGCAATTATCTAATAGGGATGTTTTTGTTTATATTTGTTGATTTTATTAATTTATTTATACCATTGATTATTAATAAGTGTTTTTCACCAATATTTGATTGAAAAATTATGGTTCACCCATCTAAAACTTTCATTTTTGTAATGAATGCAAACTTTTATTTGTATAAAACTATATAATTATATTAGCTTATCAGAAATGTGTTAATAACAATAGGATTTATTCATATAGCAGGTTCAAACCCTAAGTTTGGATTCATAATATGAAAATGTAATTCATAATGAAAACCCATATCCGCTAGAAGTCTGCTACCTAAAAGAAATTTTATATTTTATACAATTTTATATCCATTTTTTATTATTTATATAGAAAACACTTATTACCAAATTGTATTCTTATTTAAAGTAGAAGCAACGCTGGTAACTTCTGCAATTTGTAATGTAATGTATTTTTTTCGTGATAGTTGTACTTGTAAATTACTTGGTAAAGTGAAAAATATATGTAAACCATAAAATCAGAATAGTCATTTGTATATTGAAGCGATTTATTTACGCAGCAGGTTCATATTATCTAGTAAGTTCGGCTTTGTATTATGAAAATGCAATTCATAATAAGAAACGAGATCCATTTCACCAACCATGAGTCTATTACAGGCAGCCTGATGAAACTTTGTCGGTTTGAGTAAAGATTAAGAGATCGTGACCCTATACTCCGGCCGCAACTAGCTAGTAGACAATGTGTGCCCACTTGTACTTACTTGTTAGTAGTTTCGCAGCCGAGTACCGTACGTTCTATTTACATAAAGAGAGGGATGCCCTAGGTTTAGGTACCGGAGATGCATTATAAGCCACCCGGACACGTCCGGAGGACGGACGGGGCAAATTCACTTGCGAAGGGGTTTGCGGTACGCAATTTGGATACCACGGATTACTAAATGTGTCATAAATTTATATTGAAATCATCATTGAAATAATTATAAATAATAGTTATTTGGATTAATCATTACTACAATATGTTAATACAAGCGTATTTTATTAAAGTTAAAATTATATTTAACTATGTTTTTGTTATTATCATTGAACACATCATTGTTTAATGCTAAAAATAATTTATTTTATTTGTTTGTATTTTTTACAACTATCACTAAAATTAATGTTATGTGTTAATATGTAAACTTATGGAACAATTGTGCAATATATGCAAAAGGTTACATTATTATAGATATAATGGCTAGTACTGCCATTGGATTGAGTTGAACTCTAACTCAATTAAGGGAAGACCAGTGTAAAAGATTTGTCATATCGCAGTGCCCAAAGTGGTATTTTTTTTTAATTGGAAACATATTTTTTATAAATATTTTCTATTAAATATGGAAATCGCTACTGCACGATGTCAGGTTGCCCAGAGTCCTTTACCATTATACCATGGAATACCTTGTTACAGATATGTATGAAAATATATTCATAAAGATATTTTTATAAAATGTTCTACTTGTGTTATCGAATTCATTCAAAATCTGATTGACAAAGAGTATTGCTCAATTCTATAATAAATTTACATGTCTCCAAGTAAATAAGTATCATTTCCACAAATATGAATGAAATTAAATTGCTAATTATTGCTTAACATAGTTGTATCTTATTATGCAACATATTCAGAATAGATAATATATATATATAAATATACATATATATATATATATGTATGTGTGTGTATGTGTGTATAAAGGTAATAATATGTTTACAGAATTTATAGAACGAGAAAACTTGAAAATGCTTTCCCTCAGCAAATAACAAAAAACATTTTTAAATGAACAATGAATTATGTCTGAAGTATTCACAAAAATTAAGGTAAAAAATGTTTCATTCAAGAATAACAAGAGAAAATATTTCGCGTCATATTACGAAATAACGAGGTCCCGGCGTGGTGCTTGAAAAAGGTGTGAATAATTAAATATATATATATATATATATATATATACATATATATTTACTATATACATATATATATATATATATATATATTTACATCTATTATAACTTTTATGTTGTTTTTTAGATTAAGTAATTCTTCAGTTCATAAAAATTTATCAATACTTAATATAACGTAGTATATCTCAATCTCATTAGAGTAATTGTAATGTAAACCTACAACACCTGCTGATGAATATACGTTTATATTTATTTTACTTAAAATATAATGTTTACCCTTAGGCAATTTTAAATGAGTATTTTTCTTCATCTCGCGATCTTACATTTATGACTTAGTTAGCAAGGTAAATATGAATCGCTTTTTCGAGCCATGCGGAAAAGAACAGACGCACCTTCACGGGAACATTAATCAAATTACGTTTAGGCAAATAATCTGAGAGAACATTATAAAAGTTTGCTATATTAAAAACTCCATAACATTTTCCGTGTACATTTACAAATACAAGAGAAAAATTATTCAAAACGTTGTTATTTTCCCGTCTCTTTGTCTCTCAGCGGTGCTGAGCGCTTTAAAAAAAATGACGTGTAGTTTTTTTTGCTTCGCTTCGCAAAAACAGACTGCTCTTCTAACAGTAACATTAATCAAATTAGCCATAGACAAATAATGGGAGATGTTTTCGATATCAGAAGCTTACTCGGATAAAGTCTCGTTAGCAAAGTAATGGTAAAGTGTGTCATGTAATTATTTTTTTATTAATTCTAAAATAGAGCTGAGTAATTAGAAATTGGTCTAGATATTATGTGCATTAGCTATAGTTAATTACTGATAAATTAGCATATTCATACTTATTGTTATCGGTAATTTTTGAAATTTTTGTCGGTTATGTCAGAATAATACGAATAAAAGCGAGATTAATTACTAAATTAATTGTAAATAACACTATATGAAATAGTAAAGCAATCTAGTTTATAATATTAAACAGAATTATAAAATCATTTTCATCATACTTAAATTTATTCACAAGGAACGTTCTAAATCTCGCAAGAAAATTCACGAAAGATGACTATTAAACTATTGAAGATTAAAGACGGAGACACACGTAGTAGAGATTTGCAAAACTAGTCATGATAGCATTTTTATATTATACAATGTAATCCAAGATTATACAGAGCACATATCTCAATGCAAAATTTCTCAATTCATGATTGCACATGTGACATAAGACTAAATCACATTATACTAAATATATAGGATATAATTACTTTGGTTCAAATATCGTAATTCTTTTTTTAATCTACAAATTGAAAAATTATTATATTTTTACCAAAATCGAAAAATTATAATTGCAAATGCAGTTTAAAAACAAATTGCACAATTGCAAAATAATTTTATAAAATTATATAAATAGTACTATGAATTATGCACTTCACAGAACTCACACACATACCTATGCACGTTCCAGCTAATTTTTAAATGGAGAAATTTAAGTAGTTCTTTGTTTTCTTTCATTCTCTTTCAATCTAAAAAGTGTATAACAAAAAATTCTTTTTAATATTGGACTAAAGAAAACAAAGTTTTAAGTGGTTCTATTCATTCCTTTCATTATTGAATCATTAAAAACAGAAAGCTTATCAATCGCCACAGGAAAGATTAGCAATCTAATGGAATATTTGTAAATATTTATTTAGGATTCAAATATACTAGATGATATGAATAATAGCGATAAATGGTTAAGTGTTTGGTATTTGATTGAAAATTTTAAATTTTGAGGTTTTGTATGATTTATTTTTAAAAATCATATAAGATTTTAGATGTAATTTACAATCTAAACAAATGATACTTGTGGTGCTAGTTTCATGTTGATTCTAGAAAATACTTAATTCTCGTTTTCACTTCTATTCTCCTCCTCACATTTGTCTCCAGCATTCGCTAACCTGTAGCAAACTTTTCAAACGAAGTCAGACAAAAAAATAACTTGTTCGGGTTGTATACATGACGTTCTCGAAATGAAAATCAAATTTAAAATTCTGCAGAATCATATTATGCCAAAAATAACAAAAACATCTCTGTTGATTTAAACTCAGGACATATCGTACAAAAGAGACGTACGTGACTCGGGTGCTAAACAATTTTTATTGCTTTAATGCGGTGATTTGGTCAAACATTGAAGTTATGATTTTTTTCGAGAGTAACATTTTTATACGATAAGCTTTTACTCAAATATAAATTGTATTTGACAGACAGAAGTCAAACAAACGATATTGATTGTTAAACTTTTGATTGAGTGACTGTGCACGTAGCCAGAATCATAAAAGTACCCGAGGTTGTTATATGAATAGTATTTACTACACAATATTGCAATAACTAATAATTGAAAAAAAATATTATGTTTTTAAAAGATAATATATTATGTTGGTTTAATTATTCAATTATTCCAAATTATGGTAAAACATGTAAAAAATTTTGTGGAATATGACCTAACCTCGTTTCAACCTAATGTGATAAAACTTAAATAAAATCATATCAAATATCTTTTAGAACTTTCAGTCAACTCAAGCTACGCTTTTTATATTTTCACAAAGTGGATTAAGATAATTAATAATGAAAATGGCACATATATGCACGGACGTCATTCATGTCTATGTTGAATCTTGAGTTTTAAATATTTTATAAAGTCTTTAGAACAAACTTCTCTTGACAATAACTCACATTTCTTTCCCGAAGATTTCCTCACACAAGCTCCACTTGACGTTATTTTTTTTACCTCGATGACGGGCGATGAGCGTGTTTAATATGGCGTGAATTGTTTTTTTCACTTCACTTTTGAATAAAGACGAAGCAGCATCTCTTATTTAAGCATTGAAAATTGAAGACAAATAATTTAAAAGATTTTCAGTATTAAAGTCGCAGTTATTGGAGTATGGATTTATGACATTCATATAATTTACTACCTTCTACTGCTAGGTAAAGGAATATGGCTGAAAAATATGTGTTCATGTAATTTCATAAAATGTAATATATTATATTTGATGATGAGATTAAGAAGAAGCGACTAAACTAAAGAAAATCTTTGTAGTATGGTAGATCATTAATGACAAGAAGAAAAATTGTAGTAACTATATCAGAAAATTATCTATTATCCCAATAACTAAAATTTATCTGTACTACTCCCATTAGTATATCGCGTGATAAAATATTAAAAAAACAACTGGCGAATATGAAACTCGATAAAGTACCTAATGATGAAGTTATAAATCTGTTACCCGTGCTTTATATAAAATATCTCGAGTAATAAATACTGAATCAAAAGTTTCTCGCACGCACTCCAAGAAAATTACACAAACTACAATATCTTACTTAGTTTCTTGCGCCAGCATTTTGCCGCAACATTAATCAAATTAACTAAAGATGGAAATATTTCATGCATTCTGGATAAGTAAATTAAAATGTTTTTTTTATAGTTATATAGAGACTTATATTCTGGGTGATCGTTTAAATGAATCTTATTGTAGCAATAATAAAATTCTTGCTTTAATATAATTTTTTTTGTATTAAATTAATGAATATTCATTATTGCTTAAAATATGTGTTTTATCTTTTTTATATGTATTTCAATTAATTTATCTTATACGTTAATTAATTAATTTATCTTATATGTTAATTAAATAATATGAATAATTATTAGATATTTCTTATAATTAGAGCTCAAGAGTAATTTATCTTCTAATTAACAAATTTATTTAATATAATAATACAAAATAATCAATAGTTAAATTAAAGTTTAAATTTATTGACTTTTACTGACTTAGATATTTATCATCATTTAAGGAAATTACTTTTTAATTTAATTGAATCAAAATGTTAAAATATGAGTTAATTTTATTCTGCTTATTCTGTATAATATTAAATACTAATTATTAGTAATTTTTCATATATCTGAGTAATGGATAAATATACAAGTTTTATTAAAATGTGCGTGCACAGTGCCAGGGAAAAACGAAAACCGAATATATGTAGCCCGAGCAAAATTAAAATGCGCGATATTTTTTACAAAGATGTATTGTATCATAAAAACAAGGATTTATTAAAATAATTAATTACTTTATGAAACTTATAGCAAGAAAAATTATTTAAAATATATCTAAATGTATCGTTTACGCTGAAATAAATATATTTATTTAATGTTAAACGTTAAATTGTTTAAATAAATAATTCAAATTTTATCAAAATATTCAACAATATATTATATATTGAATATAAACTCTATATTACCTTGTACAATCTTCTACTACAGTAGTCAATGATTAATTTTGGTTTTCCTAGACGATACGTTATGTATGAACAGGAAATGGCTTGAGGAAATATAAGAAATATATCATATTATTTGTCCTACAGAGAAATCTGATTATCGACGATTTTCGGAAAGGGAAGTATATGTAGACATTATAGTGGTGAAACGTTTGACGAAGTTTATTGGCAGTTCCGCTAGTTCGTTCGAGTTGCTCGAGAGCTTTTAGTATAGAAAACACACAGGATTATTTGTCTATAGGTAATTTGATTGCTTACTCGCAGTGGAGAATCCGGAACAAAAAATTAAGTGCTGTGCAGTAGAATTGCTGGGTTTGCGATTAATAAAATGATAAATGATGATTGAGATGTAACAGTAAACTAATTTGCATGCAAATGTAATTAATATGCTAATTACCGTTTTTGACGTTTGATGATTGAAGTCGAACAATTTGCTATATGTTTGTTTATCTATCCTGTAGGTATATATATGTTGAAGTTTAATTGTACATAGGATAGAGTGGGGCTTGAAAGTTTGCGGGTAAAAAGGTCCACCGCCGATATCTCAAAAACAAGTAAAGTTGAGAATTTTTCAACGACAATTTTTGAAAGTAGAGGGAAAAAGTTGTATAACCAGCCATGCTGGTTAATTCTTACGTTGATCGGGATATAAACGATATTTTATTTCGGGTGGTGTAAAATGGACCAACTACACCATAACCCTGGCAAAGGTGTACAAAATAAAAAATAGTTAATCCAACTCTGCTTATGAATACTTTTGAATTATAACCTCTTATATCATTTGTGCGTGTGTATGTTTCTAATTCAAAAAGATTGAGTATGATAGAATTTTAATCATCATGATGTAAGTTAAATTCAAGTTGCCTCTTTTTCTGTTCTTTGTAAGAAACGTTTGCCATATATCACGATAAAGTTTACGAACTAATTTAATAATGTTCATACATATCGTTTTTACTTTGTAAACTTCTACTTTTCTGAATCATTAAATATATGCACGATATTTACGCAATTCTACTTATTGGCAAACGATCTTGTACGTAAACGAAGACATTTGGAAAAGAAGTTTTTCTCAGTAAAGAAAAAGTATCGGTACATTTTTCGAAGCGCACACGTACAGTTTCCGCGGTGGAAAATTATTCAAACTACTATACGAAAGCCTTTTAGTACTTTTTCGCCGCCGCTGAGCGCGTTAAATATGACGCGCCTGGCGATTCTCCTTTTTTGTCACCATAATATACACCTTACGGGCGACATGTAGATAATTGCAGAGCTGAAAAGTTATTTAGATAAATGTTTATGGAGTGAAACCATATTATGTTTTTCTTACTTAAAAACATAGTTAATGCTTATTTATCAAAAGTTATTTCTTATTTTAATGACTATTTTAATAATTTAAACAATTTGTTAACCCCTTCATACCAAAACCCGTATATACAGATACAGAAAAATAGTATGAAATCAATTAATTTATTGTTGCCTGTATTTCTTTATATTTTTGGTTTTCTTAAAATTTTTTATCATTCCTATAAAAGAGTATTGTTCACTATTTGTTCAGACATGAATTTCATATAAATCTTACATTATCTTCATCTTCATATATGACTTTTATTTGTGAGTTTGAATTATTATTGGTTTTAACAAAATAGTTCGTTATTCTGAAAAGATCAAAGTTGTGAATACAGAACTTCCGTGCTAATTCTAATAGCGTCTGCTTATAGTTTATTTTATGTTATAAAAGTGAATACTCGTAGTGTAGATATAAGAGTCTCAGCCTTGAAATAGTTTCGAGTTTAAATACTACGTACAATCTTTTAACACGTAACTAAAGAAATATTATAAAGAAATTGAAGACGAAAAAGATTGAAGAGATATTTAAAGATATTTTATTTATAATAAATATTATATCGATGTATAATGAAATAGACAAATGATATGTATTATAAAATATGAAAACTATTTTCATAATCTCTCATACCAGGCACCTCTATCTGACTGAGATATGAAAATAATATATCAATAACATAAAAAAGTAGTAGTAATATGAAATTTCATTTATATGTATTAACTCAAATATGTTTTTCGGTAAAAATTTCGGAACTCTATAAATATTTAAAGTAAAAAAATTATCAACAAGTCATACTACAATAATTGGGTTTCCTTCTAGTAATGCTAGGCACTGGAAAAAATATCACATTACAATAGCTTATAGAATACAGAGAATGTATTTATTTGCTTTCCAAATAATAATAACAATGAAGATAGTGTTATAAAATTGTTTACCCATTCCTTTCGCGTGAGCTCTTCGTCTACTGCAAGCGACACGTAACGCTCGCTTGTGACTTTGGAACGCGATAAGACCCGGGGAAAACCGCCTCGAAGTTTTTCACTGCGCGCCGTCGGAAAACTATGCTTACGGATTTTCCTTCTCGAATAAAGTTCTAGTCCTGCTGCCAAACAGACAAAGAAAAACAACGCGAAAGCAGTGGTACCTTGCATACTGGAACTATATGTACACACCTTATTGGAAAACCAGTTAGTTAGTTCGGAATGTAGCAGCCAGGTGTACTCGTGTACGACAATAATTAATGAATGGATTTTTTGAACTAGTTGAATTTGTAGCTTATAAAATATTTATTCGAAAAGTTTTGTGCTTCGAACGCCAACCGAGTATGTGTAACCGCAGTGATTTATAGGTTTTTAGATATCAGAACGCGATAAATTCAGGCGTGATTCGAATTGTATTTTTGTATTTATTTTTATGTGTATGCGGAACTGGTATTAAAACTTGGAGGGAATCGATGCCATAAAAAATATTTCATACAACTTATTAACAGTATTAAAGTACTTATTTTGTAATATTTGTTAAGTATTTTATTCCAGATAGTCACTTAATAATCGATACTAGAAATGTATTAATTTTTTGCGACTGATATATGAATACAATATTATTTAAATGAAAAAAATGTTTTTGAATATATGAATGGAGAACAAAGACAAAAACCATTATGTAGACCCATAAACACAATTGCTGTACATTAATAGGATTAAAGAGGATTGCGCTTGTGATATCGTGCTCCACATTTTCATAAACCATATACAATTTGAGGATTATTCTATCCAGTGTAAATATATTTATATAATATAGCGCGTTTTTATCTGCAACAGGTATAAACTTTTATATAAAATTTTTTGAATTTTAATATTACTTTAGGATTTAACTGCGCGGATTTAGAAATTATTTTTTATCTATCAGTTAGTTTATGATGTAACAACTACGGAATGCATCAAAGTATAACTAATTTACCTATTAAATTTCAATGAGTGAAGTTAATATTTAGAGATGATTTCTATATTCAGTTTCAAGTATTAAATGATACCGATGTATTTTTTATTTATATTTATGATCAAGATATGTAAGATAATATGAGTATATATGAACATACTTCTTTTATTCTAATTTCCTATTTTGTACTATATAACAATAATAATAATAATGGGTAGTACTGCCCTAAGGCAGGTCCGTGAGCTGTGTTAAGCTCCAACTCGGTTCAGAGAAGAAGTAGTGTGAGAGTTTTTACCATTTCCATATATATATATATATATATATATATATATATATATATATATAATCCTATATAATGCTTAAATCATTACCGATATATTCTGATCATGAATAATACAAATTAACATATAGGTCTAACGCATCGTCCACATACACATAACCGAATAAAGGGTTAAATTTCTAATAAATATTCCTAACACGTTCACAATATCGTACACACGTCCATACACAGGGCCAGGGTCCCGATACCTAGGGGTCTTTCTGCTATTTTGTATTCTAATAATGAAATGTGGGTATGTGTTTACCTTTCATCATAATTAGTATTATACCCCTTAAAATTGTCAATATTCAACGCAGCACCACCTTCCAAAACTTCAGATTTCGCGCTTGCAAAATATTCGGTCATCGAGAGAGGGAGTGAATAATTAGATTAAAGCCACTAAGTCTGATGCCGGAAAGTTTTATTGCTAAAATATTCAGAAAGCAATTTGTAAGTATATGAAGCGTGATTTTCGGACGGAACAATATTATTACACGTATAGGTTGCAGTGGTATACCGATCGTAGAGTTAGTTGAAGCGTGAGAGGTTTTTTATTATATACTTTCCCAAAGTTTTATCTTTGTTATATGCAGTATAGGCGAATCGCATGATTTGCTTTCAAAAGATATAAAACATATGAGTAAGTTATAAAAATAAAGGAATGTTGCTTTGTAGTTTTGCGAATATTTGGTATCCAGGTATAAATAAGGATCTAGGAATATGGCTGTACCGGGTATAAAGAATTTTAAAAATATATAATCTCTAATAATGCCTAATATGTTGTATAGCCAAGACTTAGATTTTCATTCTTAACAATATATTTAGAGAGAGGGATAAGTAAAAAATCATATATCTTCACTTGAAAATTTAAACACGAATGGCGACAATAAAATTTGCGGTCTTTGTTGCAATTTTTACATAACACTTTACAAGTGTGTAAAGTATAACTTTTTTCACCAAGACAATAGACAACTATTTGGTTACTTGTTAGAAATTATAGTTATTAGAAAATAAATTGCAGTAACTCATATCACTGAGAGTAGTTAGCATGGGATAGACCTTTGAGAACTGCTTCTGTCAGACAATTTTCCCAAAATGAGAACACAAGATTACATAGCTAACAAAACAAGATGTAAAGGATAGACCAGAGTATCCTTTATATAATATTATTCAGGAGTATTTTAAATTAGCATAGTGCCAAGTTTAACAAATACCGAGCAGCTTATATTCACAATACAACATTTGGTTGAGAGATGATCTTTTGGCCCTAAATTAACTTTCTATACTATTATCTATTAGTAAGTAATTTGAACTTGAATGGTAATTTACAGTTTCATCATCATCAAGTCTATAAAAATCTATATATCCAATCCATTCTATTTTTAATTTCAGTCCATTGAATACAGTCAATTAGATTCTATCAGTTTTAATTATCCGCTATCCATTATTGGAAAGCAGAAAACGCGTATATCGGTTAAATTCTTTGTGCCCGTGTCAAATTTGCAATTCCGATCGAAAACGTTGAGTACAATTCAAAATTTGCATAAATTGATATTCCAGGTGTAGAGAGCGCGACGTGAAGGGGACGAGAAAAAACGATTGTTGGCATTCTTGCAAAACATGCATGCGGGAGGGCGCGGTTGGAAAATCGCTCGGAAAATATCGGAGCCAGAAAAGTCATTTTCTCGCCAGTGAGAAAAATCGATTACAAATACTTTATTTCCTCGCACTGCCGACTTGAGTCGCGAGTATCATAAATTTACATACATGAATCCTTAAATATGAAATTATTCGGCGCAAGATGTCTTGACGTTGGGAGAACATTACTTATACGCGGAAACTTAACTCCTCCGAGAGTTTATAAGAGTTTTATTGTGTGCGCAGCAAGGTGAATAATTGAAGAGCTGGATGGTGATTTTAACTGTGTCTTTGGGAAATGTTTGAAATCGGCGTGAACGATCCGACACAGAGAAAATGAAAAATAAATACTGGTAATGGTGATGAAAAGAGCTGGTAATTTCTTCGATAATTATATTGCCTAACTAGAAACATATTAACAAATATATGTATATATGTGTGTGTGTGTGTGTTTTACATATATTACTTGAGTTGAATGCAACTAGAATTATCTAACATTAACCAAAAATCAGTAAAAAGTAAAGTAAACAGAATTTATATATAATATTCATCTCAACAAGTGGCTTCTAATTATTTTAAAAGCATTTCCTCGTTGTATGTGCACCGTCTCAAAACAATTACGGTCAGCAATAAATTTTGTTTCATAAATTATATGTTACAATTAGTCTTTTTGTAAAACTTATAACCTCCTTAGCAAATGTTATCAAATTATGTTGTTAGGTTTTTTTATATTTCAAAGAAACAAAGCATAATTTTAATACTATTAATGTTTAGGATGTGGACTGGATTTATCAAAATTACGATATTTTTGAGTAATGGACTTGAATTTCAATAACATTTTGAACAAATATTTGTCCAAACAAACGAGAAGAAACATAAGTATGAAATAAATAAATTCGACGGGTTAACTGGCTCTTATTCTGTCTTGGGTCCGTAAGATCCTCCTTTGCGATTTCAATCTCATAAACTTTACTTGAAAAACTTTCCTGGGCTTGTTTAACTTAATTTGTTTTAATTTAATTATATTATAATCGCGTAAGGCACGTCGGTAATTAACTGAATTTCATAACGTTAGGAATGTTTTAATACACATTACAAAATATTATACGAAGCCAGATCAGGTGTGCTAATAAGCTATGAACCAGGCTGGCTTAATTAAATGTATTACGCACATTAATTGAATGTGCATCGCCAGTAATGTAATTAAAATTTTGATTTATGATTTCATTTTGAATTCGTATTTAACGTAATGGAGAATTGAGTTTTCAAAAATGTATACTCATTACTTATATTTAGATATAAAATTCGTATGTCCTACATTAGAATAAATTTATTATATAGTGAAAACAACTATTATTATAAATAAAATAAGGTTTATAAAATGTGATATTCCAAATCCAATATAAAAAACAAAGTATTTACTCTATTAAATATGTACTACTTTTATTGTCCTACATTGATTTATCTATTTATTATTACTGATTATTCTAAATACACTAAAGTATATAGAAATGGGTTTATACAAGGAGAATATCTAATGTATTTTGCAACGTACTTACAGTTATTCTAAATTTTGAATTTTTATCAGATCTACAAATAAAAAATATGATGTAATACAATTTGATACACAGAGAAGAATTTGATTCTCAATGTTGATTAAGTAAGGTGATTATTTCTTGCAGAACTTACTTAATATTAATTAGTTAGAGATAATTGTTTAGATGCTTTATTTATATTGCAATACTGTTGTTAGTATAATGACATTTTTCTTGAATTTGATTTATTAGTACTGATTGAATAGACATACAAAATTTATATGCATGTTTATACGTTATTTTTACTATATCTTGGCAGTACGTGGAAAGGTGCCCTTGCAACCACAAGGTATCAAACTCAAATTTTGTTTTGCGTGAAACCTGTTACCAAATTCTAGTGAAATCCGTTTTTATTACAAAATATAGCCATTCCGGACATTCCCACAAAAACTTGTGAAAATGTTATCACAATTAGATAAAGACATTCGGTTGTCTTGCAATAAAAATACATCAAAATAGTAATTTGGTTGCCTTCTTAAAAGCAATCAGCACAATTATCCACAAAAACTTGTGGAAATGTCATCACAATTAGAAAAACACATTCGGTTGTCTTGCAATAAAAATACATCAAATCTAGTAATTTCGTTGCCTTCTTAAAAGCAATCAGCACAATTATCATATACAGCTTTCATAAGAGTATGATTGCTAATAAAAATGATGGACTACTATGAATTTAATCCTCTGTAAAAGAATCAATTGCTTCTGATTATAAAAATAAAATTTGTTTTCTTTGTCCGATAATAAAAAATAGTCAAGTTCTGCAATCCGCTATAAAAAAACAAAATTTTCCCGTTGAATCCGCAATCTATATATCAATCACCGCGAGTTTTCGCTTAGAACCAGTGAGCCGTCGACATATAAACTTGTAGATCCCAGAGAGCAATGCGAAATACGTACAATGCACAAGTAAAGCGTTATAAATAAATAAAGTTTGAAGTACTTTGTTCAAAATAAAAACCTCCCAAGCCGTGATCTCATAATGCGGACTTATACTGCTGTTATAAGAATAAACATTGAAGAGAAATATATGGGATTTAATTTAACTCGTACTCGTATTCCAGCGAATCGGCTCCGGGTTCTCGCTGGAAGTAATTCATAATAAAATTACAGGATTTCTTCTTTTTCGGTATTCAATTATTTATGTTGACATCGTTTTCTGAGCAGATTTTTATTTATAACGTAAGAACAAACAGATAGAACACGTTTTGCATATTTTAAATGAGATTTTTGTATATATATTTGGATATACATGTACCATTCGTATACAAATCTCATTATATAGATTTATATATTAGGGTACACCGCAGACGTATAAAAAAAATATCAAACGAACATAACATCGTTGAAATTCTAGTATGGATGCAGTGATTGATTAATTTGAATTAATTATGTCTTTAGGAGTGTATATTTTCTTTTATATTTTATGAAAAACAGCCATTTATAATAAAAATCGATTAAAATTTGATTTCTCTTACTTCATTTTTTATATTTTATCATTTTAACACAGATTTTTTTAATTGTATTTTTACATTAATTGTAATCCATTCAAATCGTATATATATATATTAATTACTTCAAATTTGTGCTTCAAAGTAGTATTTTCTAAATGATTCGATTTTTCTCTATATATAATTCGGAAACTTAGCTTTGAAAAAAGTAAAGAACGAAGGATACTGCAAATCAAGAAAATTTTATGGCACCACTTCGATATGGGATTCCATCAACGTCTACTTTTTATTTTTATTTTTCTTAGTGAATGATATAATATATATATATATATATATATATATATATATATATATAATCTCAAACTGTATATAGAGAATCATTCCACTTTTTTAATAAAATCAGATTATTACGTCTCTTTTTATGTGAAACAATAAATTTTTGGTTTACTAGCAGTCATAAATTTTTATTTGCTCTTGATATAATATCCATAATCAGATTAATTATTTCTCAATTATTTTCTATTACTTTAAATATATAGTATGAGATGCAAGGCTGTTATATTATTTGTCTTATTATAAAGCCTGTAATAAAAATAAAGCACGTATAAAAATGCTGCAGAAATAGCATCTTATTAGAGAACATTTATTTTGACGGTATTTGTTTTTTAATGGTAAATAGAGTCACAAAATTAAAACACCTAAGAAAGATACTACAAGTTTTATGGCGTTGCGGGTCAGTAGATCAAATTCTGCTTTATGTAGTTCTGAAATGACATGTTCTTACTTTGAGTGGTTGCTTTGCAATTTTAACTTTAATTTTAAAACAGACCTAAAACACTCATTCAAGACGTTAACATATAAAATAACATAGCATAACTACTCATTTCCTAAATAAAATGAATATGTTTTAATTCTTTATATTTCATAATGTGCTAATTTAGCCCTGAAGTAATGTTAGAAGATTCAAATATAGAGCAAATTTGTGACTTGTTTGATAAATTGGTAAAATATAATCTTACTCAATACTGGGGAATAATGAAAATTGAAGCTCGCCGTATTATTATAAAATAAATATATTCAAACAAGATTTTACTCGTTTGTTATAAACATTTTTAAATGAATTCGATAGTCTTCGAAAGATATGAATTTCTATATATCATGTGCTGGGTGTTTTTCCAAATTTATTTTATATATGTGTGTATGTGCCTGTGTATGAATTCCGATGCATTCATCTGAATGATATATATTGTTATATTGAAAATTCATGTTAACGGCATGTTTTCATGCATTTTCATGTGTCATCGTTTGTTCACAAAAGCGCGGCGCATGTACGAGTCATGTACATTTTCTTTGCTCTTTTTATTATGTGAAATACGTGGCACCTCGTAAAATTTCTTACGTGGAACTTATAAAAGCACGTAACTTGCACACATATATATCCTCTATACAGATGCAGGTCCGTGAAATACATAAAATTCAGTAGATTTCGGTACGATTCTAAGAGATAGGTTTTCCCGTATATCAAAGTATTACATTATACCGTTTTCCACATATAAAAAAAATGGTAGGTGTGTGCGAGTTAAGGTATTCCGTACATGTGATACATTGGGAAATGTGCAATAAAGAAAATTTGTAATAAACGGGTATTTTCCACGATTTTCATTCATAACCGCGTATCGTTGTATAATTTTATTATTTGCGGTGTGCGGGGTAAGCGGGTGGTTAGAATATTTATATTTCATACATGCATAGAGAAGAGCAGCAAAATATTAAAAATTTCTGTATAAAATCAGAGGAATAATAATATTATTGTTTATATCTAAACTGTTCCTTTCTTCTTTTTTTAATATAATAAAACCATTTGCTTGTTATGTATGCAAGAAAGTTTTCCAACTAATTCATTGTTACTTATAAGTTAGAATATAATATATCTTTATCGATCATAACATCTCGGATACAATGTTTATAAATACCATATTCCTAATTAATAGATGTATTTTATTATTATATACAACAAGCCAATATATACAATTATATGTACGAGTGGTTTCAACCTTCTAAACCCATACAAGAACGAAGAGTATCTTATTCCCTTTGATTATTCTGCAGGATTGTGATTACCGCCTTATTCTCATTTCTCTGTAATTTAGTCGATCGTAAAATTTCTGTCATCGAAATCAAACAAAGAGATATTGTCTCAGAAACTATGTCACTCAACCATAATGAAAAACTTTTGACATTACAATATAAGAAGAAAACCCACATGAAATATCGATGTCTCAATTTTTATGACAATATGCGAATGGGTCAAATTCATCAATATTAAAATATTTCTACTTAAAATGATTAATTTTGAAATAATTCAAGCTAAGAATTCTACTCACTTGAGATAAAGTTTCATTTCAACATTACCAAAATCGTAATACAATTAGCGTCTATTAATCACGTGAGGCTTAATGAGGAGGGAGGATTGGCAAAAATAATTTGAGGGAGGGAGGTTAAATTTAAAAAATCCCTCATTTAAAATCCTAATAATTAAATTTTTAAGTTTAAATTATTACTACTGTTCAATATAATCCGTTTTAAGTAAATTTTACTTCTTTTCAATTATTATATGTATATTCTTTTAATAGTTGGTAATTTATTCAAATTTAATATTAAAAATCTACATATTGAATTCACACTTGAATTAAAGTTTATTTCAAATATTAAAACGGATTGTAATAAAATATGTTCATCTTAAATTATATTTAAGCACATAAATTGGTTTCAAAAATATTTTTTTTACATTTAATCCATTTTAAGTCGTAAAGCTATCACGTCTTAAACATTTTTCACAAATCATTAATGGTGTATTGAAAACTTTTATAGTTGATAACTAAGTATAGAATTATATTCGTTCATATACCAATTCACATTTGAATCAGTAATATTCATTCAGCATTATCTCTTAAAAAATTATTTGAAATTATAAGTTTTGTACTGAAAAGTTTTTGATAATGAATTAACTTCTTTGGGCATAGAATTTTATTCAGTTTCATATGTTCATTTACACTTGAACGAAACTTTTATAACACATCCTGGTGTTAAGTAGCCTTCTGTATATATATTTTGTGTGCGTTCTGCGTTATTTCCTTGTACTCCAATGTCAAGCAGAAGTTATATCAATTTTCACCTTATTGCTCGCATTACGGTAATCCTATATATCATACAGTGTATGGCACGGATTCATGCAGATACATTTTGGTACAACATTCGCTGTATTATATTTGGCTATATACATTTTGCAAATAGACATTGTTTGTAATAATTCAGGATCGATGACTAATTTATTACTGTGGCCTAATATCGGAAATTTCTGTTGATTTTCCTGTCTCGCGTTGATTCTGGATCGATGTCTGTAATTTAGAACTGTAAATCCTAAATATTTATAGCTGAATATAATAGAGACAAACAAAACATTTATATTGACTATATTATTTTAAACTATCATAATACCAATTATCTATGATCAGTATCGTAAGCAACAATAGCATTAAATAGCTACGTATAAATGAAATTTTTTATAAATAATACACTACTGCCTTTAATGTCATGTCAATCATGTTTCATTTTTGTTATCCATC